>NC_057736.1:1106527-1187571 GCF_004010195.1 Chiloscyllium plagiosum
CAAGGTGAGGGTGATAGTCCGGCCTATCACCCTCACCTTGACCTCCCTCCACCTATCGCATTTCCAACGCCCCTCCCCCAAGTCCCTCCTCCCTACCTTTTATCTTAGCCTGCTGGACACACTTTCCTCATTCCTGAAGAAGGGCTTATGCCCGCAACGTTGATTCTCCTGTTCCTTGGATGCTGCCTGACCTGCTGCGCTTTTCCAGCAACACATTTTCAGTCTGACAGATTTATTTGAAATCACAAACTATTGGAGCCTTGCTCCTTTGTCAGGTGCTAGTGACTTTAACTGTGTGTGTTATTTTTAAGAAGGGTAGTTAAAGGACTAGTGAACATTTTGACTTTTCTTCTGAACTTGCTGCATTCTGTTCTCTCAGGGTCTTATACTGACGTTGGTTTCAAATCTGCCCAGCCAGGTATTTCTGTTGCTTTCTGGCAATCTGACCCCCACCTGGCAGAGGTGGAGTGCAAACTCAAACCCATCCTCTTATCTCCCCCCTGCATCATGACCCCATCATTGAATATGAGGATGAAATTTCCAGGACTGACACTAACCTTATCTCCAATTGAAATCTCCCCTCTACAACTTCCCACCTCATAGTCACCCAATCCCACAAGCCTTCTCAAAATCCACAAACATAGCTGCCTTGGAAGAGACATTGTTTTAGCCTGTTCTTGCTTCACAAAGTAATTTTGTCCTCTCTTGTCTCTGTTCCTGCCCCTCCCCCCTCCCCTCCCTCATTTCCTTTTTCAGCTTCTTCACAAGTACACGTGCTCTTCTGATGCTTTACTTTGAGTCCCCAATCTTTAATCTCCCTCCTCTCCATCACTTTCTGATTTTGTTTCAGATTTTCATCATCTCTAATATTTTGCTTTTAAGTGGACACACTTACATATTTCAGAGTCTTGTTAATCATTTTGCTTGAGGTAGATTTCTGTGTCATGAAAATAATTCTATCTTTGTTAACGTAAGAAATCCAGCTGGCTTGTACCTGATGCTGAGTTATACACTGTCTAATATATATCCCCAGAGATCCCTAAATGTAACAGGTCACATTAATAGGGTGTTTAGGTGTGCATATGGGACACTTGTCTTTATCAGAGTTGAGAGCGTGGAATCTTCCTGACGAAGAGCTTATGCCCAAAACGTCAATTCTCCTGCTCCTTGGATGCTGCCCGACCTGCTGTGCTTTTCCAGTGCCACACTCTCAACTCTGATCTCCAGCATCTGCAGTCCTCACTTTCTCCTATTTCTTTATCAGTCATGGCATAGATTATTAGAGCAGAGAGCTTATGTTGGACCTGTGTAGACCTTTGGTTAGACCACAGCTGGAGTTGTTTTTGTTGCTCACTAGCAGAATGTGGACATCGCTGGCTGGCCCAGCATTTATTGTCTATCCCTAGTTGCCCTTGAGAAGGTGGCAGGTGAGGTACCTTCATGAACTATAGTCTATGTGCTGACCCACAATGGCCTTAGAGTGGGAATTCCAGGATTTTGACCCAGCGACACTGAAGGAACAGCAATTTATTTCCAAGTCAGGATGGTGAGTGGTTTGGAGGGGAACTTTCTGGGGGTCATGTTCCCATGTACCTGCTGCCCTTGTCCTTCTGTAAAAAAGTGGTTGTGAGTTTGAAAGGTGCTGCCTAAGGATCTTTGGTGAATTTCTGCAGAGCAACTTGTAGAAGATATACACTGCTGCCACTGAGCATTGATGGTGGTGGAGGGAGTGGATGCTTGTGGATGTGGTGCTAGTCTAGTGGTCTGCTTTTTCAAAATGAAGGGCTGATGAAGGGCTTTTGCCTAAAACACCAATTTTCCTGCTCCTCAGATGCTGCCTGACCTGTGCTTTTCCAGCACCACTCTAATCTTGACTCTGATATCCAGCATCTGCAGTATCCACTTGCATCTTTTTCAAGATGGTGTCAAGCTTCTTGAGTGTTTTCGGAAATGTACCCATCCAGGCAAGTGGGAGTATTCCATCACACTCTCTCACACAAACTCATATCCCTCAACACACACAAACACAAACACACATATAAGTTTGTGGGGTAAATTTGTACTTGCAGAATTACTTTTTATTTTGCTCAAAAACTGCATGAATCCATGTAAGATTCTGTAAATCCGTTTTTTTAAAGAAATAGAATCAATCTGAACTTTGGGGTACAGGCAGCCTCACACCTTCAATGCATTATCTGAGATGACATGACACCTATTGTTAAAATTCACTTGAGAATGTAACTTTTAAAAAAGCTCTGGGATTTACATCTGAAATAACTGAAACAAACATGGTCATTCTAAAAGAAGAAAGACTTAACAAACAATCCAGGTCTTTTTCAATATATACTTTCAGTGGCATCTTACTGTAAACTTTTGCTATAAATTCTGTGACTCATGATCTTATTCTCCACAACCACCTGGTGAAGGACCGTCGCTCCAAAAGCTAGTGCTTCCAATTAAACCTGTTGGACTATAACCTGGTGTTGTGTGATTTTTAACTGTTGATGACACTGTCCATCACTTTGCTGATGATCGAGAATAGACTAACACAGCAGTAATTCGCTGGGTTGGATTTGTCCTGCTTTTTGTGTACAGGGCATAATTTTCCATTTTGTCGGGTAGATGCCAACGTTCTAACTGTGCTGGACCAGCTTGGTTAGGGAAGCGGCAAGTTCTCGAGCACAAGTCTTCGGTATTATTGCCAGAATGTTGTCAGGGCCCATAGCCTTTCAGTATCCAGTGTCCAGTTTCTCCAACTGTTTCTTGATATCACGTGGAGTGAATCAAATTGGCTGAATTCTGGTATCTGTGATGCTGGAGACCAATGCAAGAGGCCAAGGTGGATCATCTAATCAACACTTCTGACTGAAGATTGCTGCGAAAGCTTCAGCTTTATCTATGCAATGATGTGCTGGGCCCTTTCATCATTGAGGATGGGGATATTTGTGGAGCCTCCTCCTCCTTCAGTGAGTTGTTTAATTGTTCACCACCATTCATGACTGGATGTGGCAGGTCTGCAGAGGTTAGATCTGATCTATTTGTTATGGAATTACTTAGCTCTGTCTATCATTTGCTGCTTATACTGTTTGGCAAGTAGTCCTGTTTGGCAGGTTCACCAGGTTGACACCTCATCTTCAGGTATGCCTGGTGCTGCTCTTGGCATGCCCTCCTGCACTCTCCATTGAACCAGGGTTGGTCCCCTGGCTTGATGTTAATGGTTGAGTGGGGCATATTCTGGGCCATGAGGTTGCAGATTGTGCTGGAGTACAATTCTGCTGCTGTTGATGGCCCACAGTGCCTCACGAAAGTCCAATCTTTTGTTAGATCTGTTCAATGCTTGTCCCATTGAGCACAGTGATAGTGCCACACAACACAATGGAGGGTATTCTCAATGTGAAGGTGGGACTTTGTCTCCACTAGGATTGTGCGTGGTCACAGTTACTGATACTGTCACGGACAGATGCATGTGCAGCTGGCAGATTGGGAAGGATGAGGTGAAATATGTTTCTCTCTTTTGTTGGTTCCCTCACCCCCTGCCTTTGACACAGTCTAGCAGCGATGCCCTGTGGTCAACCCACTATGAAAGGTGTGATTGCACTAGAGGGGAAACAGAAAAGATTCACCAGGATATTACAGGAACACAGAAACAGGAATAGGCCATTCAACCCCTCAAGCCTGTTCCAGCATTCAATGAGATCCTGGCTAATCTGTGGCTGAACTCCATATCCCTGCTTTGACAATAGACAATAGACAATAGACAATAGGTGCAGGAGTAGGCCATTCTACCCTTCGAGCCTGCACCACCATTCATTATGATCATGGCTGATCATCCTCAATCAGTATTCTTATCTCCATAACTCTTGATTCCACTATCCTTGAGAGCTCTATCCAACTCTTTCTTAAACGAATCCAGAGAGTGGGCCTCCACTGCCCTCTGGGGCAGAGCATTCCACACAGCCACCACTCTCTGGGTGAAGGAGTTTTTCCTCATCTCTGTCCTAAATGGCCTACCCCTTATTTTTAAGCTGTGTCCTCTGGTTCGGGACTCACCCATCAGCGGAAACATATTTCCTGCCTCCAGAGTCCAATCCTTTAGTAATCTTATATGTCTCAATCATATCCCTTCTCAGTCTTCTAAACTCAAGGGTATACAAGCCCAGTCGCTCCAATCTTTCAACGTAAGATAGTCCCGCCATTCCAGGAATTGACCTCGTGAACCTACGCTGCACTCCCTCAATGAATCAGATGGGCTTTGGAGCCAGTCCCAGTGGTGGCCAAAGTTCCTGGAGCATGACTGGTAGCTGGTAGCCGAAACTGCATTTGCCCCCCAACACCCAACCCCCACCCTAACACTGTTTTCTGGGATCCCTCCAACCAAAGCAAGATTGCTGCCTGAAGACTCTGTTACTGGTTAACACGCTGTACACTCACAACAGTAATCTCACCATGTAATTCACTCTGTGATTGCACATTTAAGTGCACCTCGCGGGGAGGGGTGGGTGTGTGAAGAATAGATCACATTGAGTTCATACATACAGACAGACACCAGTACAAAATGATTTTTTTCCCTTTAAGGGTGGAATTCAATTTGATTGGAATTCTCCCAGACAGGCTTCTGAGTCTATCAGCAGCACAATTGTCAATTTTCTGATAAAGCATCTAGGTTAAACACTTTTATCAGCAGTTGGAACCCTCTGGCTGACCACTTTGTATTTTATTGTGGAACAGAAACATTTAAAATGTTGGAGATTCTAATTTAATGTAAAGTAATCTTGTTGCACAGTGTTCATTTAGCTTGTGATGTTATTTTCAACAAAAGCACTGACTTCAGATAGTCTGACAGATAAAAGCCTTTAATGTAATGGCCTTTTACATGACTTAGCACTTGCCTTTATCACTTATTGCACATGTTAGGAATGGTTTGACCAAGGCATTGAGCTCAATGCAACAGCCACAGATTAAGTCATAGGAGTCCACAAGTTCCAAAGTTTAGTTATGGCTCTATAATTGGCCTCAGTATCTTTGCACACATTTGATTGGAGACATTATAGTTGCCAGAAAGTTTGGTATCCCAGTCCAAGTAAGTTGTTTGGTGAATGTAGCATAATGATTGATATTTGAGAGTGTAAGCTGTGTCTTCTCAGATCAGTGTGAGGATAAATATCATTGGATCAGCTTCTGAACTGTACTTTCTCTCTTTAGCATGTATGCAATGAGTCAGTTACATCTGATCAGGACCGATACAAGCTAGAGACCCAGACAGATACGTGCGACTATGGCAAGATCTGAATGACATCACAGGTTCTAAAAAGGGACAGTGCAAGATAGCAGATGATGACACATCCCTCCCAGATTGTCACAATGCCTTCTATGCTCACTTTGAGCAGAATTTTGGCGGAGAGATAACGCCTATTCCGAAAAGTCCTGATCAACGTATCCCAACAGCCACTGCAGAGGTCAAATCAGTTCTTTGCTATGTTATACTTTTTCTGTTTTGACTTTATATGTTTCTTAACTTCCCTCGTCAGCCATGGCCACCCCTGCCTCCACTTCGGATCTTTCTTCCTTTTGAAAGTGGGCGGCACAGTGGCACAGTGGTTAGCACTGCTGCCTCACAGCGCCAGAGACCTGGGTTCAATTCCCGCCTCAGGCAACTCTCTGTGTAGAGTTTGCACATTCTCCCCATGTCTGCGTGGGTTTCCTCCGGGTGCTCCTGGTTTCCTCCCACAATCCAAAAATGTGTAGGTTAGGTGAATTGGCCATTTTAAATTGCCCGTAGTGTTAGGTGTCGGGGATTGGGTCTGGGTGGGTGGCGCCTCGGCGGGTCAGTGTGGACTTGTTGGGCCGAAGGGCCTGTTTCCACATTGTAAGTAAGTAATCTAATTAGTAATTGATCCTGCATCTTCTGCATTATACCCAGAAATACCTGCCATTGTTGCTCCACTGCCATACCTGCTAGGGTATTGCACCATTGAACTTTGGCCAGCTCCTCCCTCATAGCTCCATAGTTCCCCTTATTCAACAGAAATATTGTCACTTCCGATTGTACCCTCTCCCTTTCAAATTGCAGATTAAAGCTTATTGCATTATGGTCACTACCTTCTAATGGCTCCTTCACTTCAAGGTCCCTGATCAAATCCGATTCGTTGCTCAACACCAGATCCAGGTTTGCCTTCTCCCTGGTAGGCTCCAGCACCAGCTGTTCTAAGAATCCATCTCGGAGGCACTCCACAAACTCCCTTTCTTGGGGTCCAGTACCATCCTGATTCTCCCAGTCTACATTTAAATCCCCCATAACAACTGTAGCTATACCTTTGCGACAGGCCAATTTTAGCTCCTTATTCAACTTACACCCTACATCCAGACTACTGTTTGGGGGCCTGTAGATAACTCCCATGAGGGCCTTTCTACCCTTAGTATTTCTCAGCTCTATCCATACTGACTCTACATCCCCTGATTCTAGGTCCTCCCGCACAAGGGACTGAATATCATTCCTTACCAACATGGCCACCCCACCCCCTCTGCCCGTCAGTCTGTCCTTACGATAGCACGAATAGCCTTGAACATTCATTTCCCAGGCCATGTCCACTTGAATCCACGTTTCTGTTATCCCCACAACATCGTAACTGCCATTTCCAAATGAGCCTCAAGCTCATCCACCTTATTTCTAATGCTTTGTGCATTCATATATAATATTTTTAATTTGTTACTGCCCTCACCCTTCCTATCAATCCCTATTTCACTCAACCTTACGGCATGATCCTTTTTTGAGATTTCTGCTCCATTGATACCGTTGTCTTTCTTGACTTCTTTTGTTCTAACTTTCCCTTCAATTTCCTTCTTAAACTCCCAGTTTGTCCCTCCCCCTCCGCTGTTTAGTTTAAATGCAGCGGTGTTGCAGTGGTAAACCTGCCTGACAGAATGCTGGTCCCCCACCTATTAAGGTGCAACTTGTCCCTCTTGTATAATTTATCCTTACCGCAAAACATACCCCAGTGATCCAAGAATTTAAACTGCTTCCTGCACCAGTTCCCCAGCCACACATTCAAGTCCATTATCTCCCTGTTCCTGGCCTCTCCAGCCCGAGGAACTGGAAGCAAACTGGAGATAATCACCCTGGACATCCTGCTTTTCAGCCTTCTTCCGAGTTCTCTGAAGTCCCGCTGTAGAATGTCCCTCCTCTTCTTCCCGACATCATTTGTGCCGACATCATTTGGCCTATATCCCTTAATACCTTTGCTTAACAAAACAAATCTCTCTAAGATTTACTATTATCAACTGATCCAGCGTCCACTGTCATTATGCTGAATAGAGTTTCAACCTCTCCCAGCCTTTGTGTGTAGAAATGCTTTCTAACATCTCGCTTGAACAGTCTGGCTCTAAATCTCAGAATTTCGCCCCCGAGTTATCGATGGGCTGAAAGGCCTCTTCTAGATTGTATGACTTTATAATTCTACATAATTGGCAACATCACCTCCTTTTAAATTTACACTGTGGTTGTGCACAGTGCAGCAATGGGACAAGGAAGGAATCAGTCCAGTCCTGCTAAAGTGGACACAAAATAGGAGCAATGTGAGGACTGCAGATGCTGGAGAGTCAGAGTCAAAAAGTGTGGTGCTGAAAGAGCACAGCAGGTCAGGCAGCATCTGAGGAGCAGGAAGTGGACGAAAGGCTTATGCCCGAAACGTCGACTCTCCTGCTCCTTGGATGCTGCCTGACCTGCTGTGCTTTTCCAGCACCACACTTATTGAAAGAGAAGGAGACCACGTAGCCCCTTGATAACCAAGTAGACCATGGCTGACACCATCAATATACCTTGGTTCTGAAATCGCCCATAGTGTTGCCTAATAAAGAGCTGTCAATTTCAGGTTTCTACAGCCGAGCTCTTATTTTTAGCCATATCCCTTTAAAGGTTTCACAAAACTGTCTGTTAAATTGCTTGTTAAGACTAGCCATCTGGAAGATTCACAACAATCTCACTCAGACCTGTACTATTTAACTTTAGTTAACAGCCAAATCAATTACAACTGAATTGGAATAAGATCACCAAACCAAGGGACAAATGAAACTAAACATTTTTCTGTTTCATCCTGCCCTTCAGCTGCTAGGTCAAGTGAAGCTGATTGTATCTTAGAAAAACTGATAAGATTGCCTGGGGGTGTCAGTGTAAAATAATTAAATGACAACTTTGTATTGACTGTGAAATGTTACTCATGAATAAAGTAACACTTTCTGCCCATGTACAATGGGTGAATTCACAAACGAAATATCACTCTCACATCACACACACAGGACTGACTGCAAAGCCAAGGAAAGACCTGAATATGGATTAAACCTTCACAGATATGAAAAATCTCCAGTGCTCCATTATATTGCATCAAACAATGATTATTTTATAGCATGCTGAAGTAACTAACTTTGATCAAACCTTCATGGGTAGCACAGTGGCTCAGTGGTTTGCACTGTTGCCTCACAGCGCCAGGGACCTGGGTTTAATTCCCATTTTGGGCAACTGCCTGTGTGGAGTTTGCACGTTCTCCCCGTGGGTCTGCATGGGTTTCCTCCCACGGTCCAAAGATGTGCAGGTTAGGTTGAATTGGTCATGCTAAATTGCCTGTAGGTTAGGTGCGTTAGTCAGGGGCAAATGTAGGGGAATGTGTCTGTGTGGGTTGCTCTTCAGAGGGTCGGTGTGGATGAGTTGGCACCAAGGGTCTGTTTCCACACTGTAGGGAATCTAATCTAATTGTTTACAAAGATTATTCCACCTCAAGCTTTTATTGGGGAAAATCCTAAATGTCTTGGCACTTTTTATATGGAAATATTGTGTAAATCTCTCTCTGCTATTGTGATATTCACAATGTGGCACATTTTGGGAGGAAAAATGAGGAAAGACAATATAAAAAGTGGATACAATTCTAATGGGTAGGGGTTCTAGAGGTGCAGTGGTAGTGTCTCTACCTCTGATCTAGGAGGTTGGCTTCAAGTCCCATCTGCACCAGAGATATGGTATAACATCTCTGAACAGGTTAATTAAAACATATCTACATTTCTAATGGGGTGCAGAAGGTTTAAATGAACAAATCATTAAAAGGTGGCAGAGTAAGTTTGAGGTCAGAACTTTATAAATAGAGGCATGGAGTACAGAAGCTATGAAATGATGATAAACATTTATCAAACACTGGTTCAGTCTCAGGAGGAGGATTGTTTTTAATTCTGAGCACCAAGTGCTCGTGGTGAAATGTGCTGTCAGTCATGTCTAAGTGTAGTTACCCATTTTAATTTCCCTTGAATTGAGGGGCTTGTTCAGCCATTTCTGGGTGTCAAAGACAGCCACATGTAGGCCAGACCAGGTGAATTGGACAGATTTATTTCCCCAAGGGACATTAGTGAACTAGATGGGTTTTTGCAACAATAGTAGTTGCATGGCCACGATCACTGTGGCAAGATTTCAATCCTTTGTGTAATTAATTGAATTTAAAGTCTACCAACTGACACAACAAGTCCTTACAGTATGAAGCTAGGCCTCTGGATTACAAGTCTCGTGTCATCCCCACGATACTGCCATCTCCCTAATCCCTGAGTACAGAAGTAACTGGCCGTGAGACCCATGGTGATGATCCTGCGAAATGATAAAGCTTGATAAAAATACATTATTTCTTCATTTTCCTCTTTTGTTTTACCTCCAACGTTTCTGCCCTATAACACTATAGATCTACCAAGGCTTCACTAATTGCTGAGATCGCTACTGTACTGTCTCAGAGCTCCACAACCCATCCAATTTGATTATAAATCTGTCACTGAACATTGATTTATTTTCTACAGTTCTATTCTCCAACAAAGCAGCAGGAATGAGGGTTGTGTTATGTGTGGATGGGGACTTCAGAGTTGAATTATGAAGTGTAAAGTTGAAATTCAACACAATGAGCTCATACAATTCCCTAGGACCTACATTTTGAGTTAATATGTGCATTATGTGAGTATACCGAAATGAAATGTTTGACTAGCAATGGCAGAGCCCTATCATTCTATTAGATTTTTAACACTGTAACCACAGAGGATTTGATTTGTGTTAATGCTGAAATTTACCAAAGCTCCATAAACAGCA
This sequence comes from Chiloscyllium plagiosum, assembly GCF_004010195.1. Lineage (NCBI taxonomy): Eukaryota > Metazoa > Chordata > Chondrichthyes > Orectolobiformes > Hemiscylliidae > Chiloscyllium > Chiloscyllium plagiosum. Next base: position 1,116,633 of record NC_057736.1, read on the forward strand.
ACTTCCCACAAATTATGACCATCTAGAAGGACAAGGGCAGCAGGTATATGGGAACACCACCAAGCCACTAACCATCCTGACTTGGAAAATATATTGCGGTTCTTTCAGTGTCACCAGGTCAAAATCCTGGAATTCCCTCCCTAACAGCATTGTGGGTCAACCTACTGCACATGGACTGCAGCAGTTCCAGGAGCTCACCCCCACCTTCTCAAGGGCAACTAGGGACAAGCAATAAACTTGTCCCAGCCAGCAATTAGCTTAAAAATGTGTTGCTGGAAAAGCACAGCAGGTCAGGCAGCATCAAAGGAACAGGAGAATCGACGTTTCAGGCATAAGCCCTTCTTCAGGAATGAGGAGGGTGTGCCAAGCAGGCTAAGATAAAAGGTAGGGAGGAGGGACTTAGGGAATCCGCAAGTAGGCGGCCTGTCTCCCCAATGTATAGGAGACCACATCGAGTGCAGCGGATGCAGTAAATGATGTGTGTGGAGGTGCAAGTAAATTTCTGATGGATTATGGAAGGATCCCTTGGGGCCTTGGAGGGAAGTAAGAAGGGAGGTGTGGGCGCAAGTTTTGCATTTCTTGCAGTTGCAGGGCAAGGTGCCAGGAGTGGAGGTTGGGTTGGTGGGGTGTGTGGATCTGACGAGGGAGTGGTCTTTCCGGAACACTGATAGGGGTGGGGAGGGAAATATATCCTTGGTGGTGAGGTCTGTTTGGAGGTGGCGGAAATGACGAAGGATGATACGATGCATCTGGAGGTTGGTGGGGTGGTAGGTGAGGACCGGTGGGGTTCTGTCCTGGTGGCGATTGGAGGGGCGGGGTTCAAGGGCGGAGGAGCGGGAAGTGGAGGAGATACAGTGGAGAGTATCGTCAACCATCCCATGAATAAATAAAGAAATGCTGCTTTGTGCCATATGTGATGTAACCCGATGGCTAATATAACCTGCTTAAACTTGTTCCTCCATCTTTAACTTTATCATTTCATTTGCATGGTAGGTCATTGGAAGTACAAGCAGCTAACATCAAAGAGAGGACAACAAGTGTTCTAGGACTTGAGTGAACCAGAAAAGAAAATAAAGTCACCACAGTCTTTCAGACTGTAGGGCTGCTCTATCAATACAGCAATACAATGATTAGTACTTTAACCTGAGGGTCAGGTGAGGAGAGAGGTTGAGAAGGACAGTCCTTCATGGTAACCTCAGTTGGTGCAGGAATTGAACCCACACTGTTGGTGTCAATCTGCACCACAAACCAAATGAACTGATTGACTTCCACCAATAAAAGTGCAGTGTCCAACAGAGTATGCCTTAACCAGCTGATAGGATTTTAAAACAAACAGGATAAGGGCTGAAATAGTAGATCTAATCTGTAATTAGTGTTGGTGAATTCAACATCAAACCCAGGTACTGAAAGGGAAGTAACTTGGGGGGAAGAGATCGGATTGAGAGAGATGGAAAATGTATAGAAAGGAAATTATTAGAAAGAAATACAATTTTAAGGTTTAAAAATCTGACAACAAACAAAGCCTGAAGAATTGAGATTCCACCATGGAATTTTCAGTGCTGGAGAGATTAATTGGTGCTAATCAGTGTTTAACCGAAAGCTAGCTTTGATATTTAGACTGAAATGGACAAGGCTATTTCCTGTGATGAGATTAATTTGTGTCACAGAGAATGCCCTGCATTTCTCTGGTATGGCACACACCAAGGGGCAGCTTTTACAAAGCTGGTGGCAAACCTTTGGATATTTGAGTTTGACGACATATCTGCCTCGGTGCACCAGTGAAGTTGTGCATCATTTGAGCTCGAATATTTGAGTGCAACATTATCCTTACAGTTATTTTGACAACAAATGTTAGTCCACTGTTACTCCAGCTTTAATTCAGGGTCAGGGCCTCCCTGTAATAAGTGCATTTGATAAGGTTTTTAATGGGATTCAGGTGGTGGGTATTAATTGAGGATTCACTTGTACTCTTTTACATAGAAGCAGCCTGTTACTGTGATGGCTTGTGGGGTTGAAAGGAAATATTTAAAGCTGTTCTTGAATTGGTGAAACTGCCTAAGCACAAGAGGAAGATTTACTACTCATTAAGATTGAACCTCACTTCTGTCTAAGATATCATATGGGCATTCCTTCTGTAAGACATTGGCAACTTAGACTAATCAGTAAGGATTGGCAGTAGTGAATCTACCCAAGACATTCCTGATGTTAGCTGCACCTTGAAATGGTGCAGGTTTTAACCAGGCAGTACTAGCCTGAAAAAAAATTCAGCCCCACAAAAGCAACAGCAATTCATAGGGAAGAACAAGGAAGACATACACTCAATTTTCTGATTTGATTCTTTAAATGTTTAGTAGCTTCAAAGCACACAAAGCCTGTTACCTTCTGTGAAAGTTGCAGTATGAAGGCTCAGGGAGCCATACCAGCTTTAAGACTGACTGTAAAAGCTTGAATAGGCTAGAAATAGTGAAAAAAAATGTTGGAAAAACTGGTACATACCAAATGGAGTCTTGCTAAATCTGTCAGGAGAAAGCTCAGAATTGTAATCTTGAGATATAACAATTGATTTTACAATTGATGTGAGTTAAGTGCTTTTGAAGAGAAGATAAATGATTTTCATTTAAAGGGAAAATTTTAGGCTAGACGAAGGTTTAAAATGCTTTATTAAGCAAATAAAAACAGTTATAGTTCATTCAAATATAAGGAATAAGGGAAGAAACTTTTTTTAAAATCAATATTAAGAAAGTTGTGAAAGTTGCAGTATAAATCAAAGTGGGAAGAACTGAAGGGAGTGGAAGAATTTATTAGAATTTGGAAGACAGAATAATTTTTATTATTCAACTGAAAAATCTTCCTTTTAAGAAGACTTCAGCCTAACAACATCTTATTCAATGTGAAAAGCAAAGAGAAATGTGAAGAGTACAAATCCTCTTTACAGTGATTTAAAATGACACAAATATCAAGGTAAACAAACAGGAAATGACATACTGTAAACAGGTCCCTCCATTTTGTGAAAAAAATTAAAATGTCAAGGATCTTCATTTTTAAAACATTTCAATGAATTTTAAAAACTTAACAATTTCAGGTCAGAAATAAGAGGCTAATTCTGAAACATGTAGAACTTGGTCAACTTTAACAGAAGTTGAAGTAAACTTTTGAAAGGGAAAATAAGAAAGAAGAAAAATATATTAAAAAGCCTAAAAAATCTCTTAAAGATAAAGCTTAATCAGCATTCATCTTTATTTTCTAATAATTAAAGAAAATAATTAAAATCTTTAGAAAAGTTGCTGAATAGGATTAATTAAATTGAAATTATTGAACAATTTTAAACTGGTTATATCTACAAACAAGTGGAACATTCCTGTAACAGCTTTTAGGTCTGCTAGATCATGATAAAATGTAAGAAAAGAGATACTTCTTAATAAAGAACATTTTAATAATTACTTACTGGATGTAATGTAACTATTAAGCAGCATGTAATAGATCTATTTACTGTACACTAAGACTGAGCCTTCTACATCATCTGGGCATCCTTCCCCACTAGACATCAATACATGAGACTAATATTAATAAGAAGGATTGGTGCGAGTGAATCTACTCAAGACACACCTTTATAACAAAAGACACCAGGCAGTTGAAATGAAAATGAACCTCTCTAAATGTAGCACTAGCACAAAGTTGAAGTGCATTGGCATCATTGTGGCCAGCATGATGCTGCTAGACCCTGGAATGGCATGAAGTTAATCAATTTTCCTTGTATCATAATTGAGCATCCTGTTTATCTGCTGCCTCATTTTATCCTTCTGCTCTCTTTCCAATGTGAGCTTCAGACTTTGTTCATGTCAAGTCCTGTCTCCCACCATTACCCAGACCAGTGCCTTTCTCTGGAGGTTTTATTTCCTGTTAAAGAGGCAGAACCTAGTGTGAACAACTTTGCCTGGTTCAGCTTCCATGCTATAATCTTTTCAAATTTAAGAATATATTACAAGATGCTACTATTAGCAGTAACTTTGCTGAATTCATTTGGAATGTTAAAGAGAATCCGACTTTGGAGGCTCTCTACCAGGACACTGCCCATTTATTTCACTACCAGTGGGTTTAAAACAACAATTTTAGCTCCACCTCTGATCCAATTCCCAGAAACTGAAGCCAGAGTGCTGTGATGTTGTTAAAAGCAGTTGTCTGGACTGTGGCTCAAATCAGACCATTGCTAGGCTTGACCTGGGAGTGATTGACGCAGTGATATGCTTTCAAGTCTATAAAACTGACAATTAGCAGCACATAAACCTTGACGAGATTATGTAACGATGTTTGTGATCTCCCAGTGTCTTTGTGCATAAGGATGCCCTTGTACTGAGTCACACCTACTATAGCACTCCAGATCCAACCCCTGGTCTGTATGGAGTTAATTCCAGCCAAGCTAGCACTCAAAGAACCGCAGCAGAGCTCAGTGCCTCCCGGGCTATGGAGGGAATAAGGGTCAACAAGGGTTTCCATTTCTAATCTCCAATCTTGTGGCCTGTGCTACATGAACGTCTGTAACGAAGGATAAATAATCCGCAGCCACTCATTCCCTAAGTATTGGTCACATGGGAGTTTCTATAGGTTGCCATGGAACTGTACCCCAGCAACGAATCAGCACCTTCAGGAGAAAATTGAAAACTAAATAACACTCGTACACTCAGCCGTAGCGCATTAAAGATTTTGGAACATGACATTACTGTGAATTAAAATAAATAAACTACAGTCATCGATGGTTGTGCAGAGTCCCTGTTTATTCAGCAGGCTAGGGTTCTATTTTAAACAGGGCACATCAGAGTAACAGTTTACTGAAACTAACCAGTCAGTTCGCGTTTAAACTTCAAAGCATTTATTGAGTGATAGAATAGTCTCAAGGAACAAGAGAACAAAATATTCCATTTCACAATCTTGTAGAGTCACGCAGTCTGTGCTGATGAAGTGGTGGTCTCACTTTGCGTTTCTTTTTGGAAAGAGAATGAGGATGTTTCTCTGTTAATGATATGGGCTTTAGCTAATGTACCCAGTCAAAGCGGCAATCCATTCGATGTGACTCAAAGATTGCTGATTTGTCAATATCTTCAACCAAAAAATTATCTTTCTGCCATAAAGATGGAGTTTGATTTTCTGCTGAACAAAGCCTTAAAAATACTATACCCTTAGGACATACAGGTTGGAGTCAAAGAGGAAACGGTTTCTGATGACAGTACCAGTGCTGTTCCTTTTGAAAGCTAATTCAAATGTTTGTTCAATAATCCTCTTTTTCTCAAAAGGAAAAGCCTTTATCTGGCTGAATAAACTATCTGGGTTAATTAACCGACCTCTTGTCTGAAATGTTACGTGCTGGTGAGTTCTCCATTTGTGGTTTGATTTGGAGATGCTGGTATTAGACTGGGGTATACAAAGTTAAAAATCACACAACACCAGGTTATGGTCTAACGGGTTTATTTGGAAGCACTAGCTTTCGGAGCGCTGCTCCTTCATCAGGTGGTTGTGATTTGGTCTGCTCTTTTTTGTTTTAATTGCAGTTGTTCAGTCTCGCGGTCTAAAGGTGATATTCCAGTCCATTGTGAATGTGATGAAATGTAATGAAAAGCTTTTACCCTGTGTCTGTGCACGTTCTCCCTGTGTGTGCGGGTTTCCTCTGGGTGCTCCAGTTTCCAGCCACAGTCCAAACTCTGTGCAGGTTAAGTGGATTGGCCATGTGACATTGTCCATAGTGTCCAGGGATGTGCAGGCTAGGTGGGTTAGCCATGGGATATGTGAGGTTGAAAGAATAAGTTACAGGTATGGGTCTGGATTGGAGACTCTTCGGAAAGTTGGTGTGGACTTGAGGAGCCAAATGGTCTGCTTCCACACTGTAGGGATTCTATCATTTATCATTCACCAGATCTTTGTTATCATCTTACTAGTTTCCAGAAGGGCAAACAATGGTAATGACAGAAAACCTAAATCCCAGGACATACAGACTTTCATCCTATTACTGTAGAGGCTGTCAGTAAAATGCTTTTCAGTGAGAGGTGAACTTCTTCCTACACATATTACAGAAATAATGTAAGCCCCATTTGACACACAATTCTCAGATTGAGGGAGATCATTAAACAATTTCTATCTTTTTGAATGGAAAGTTGTTGGGAAAAGATTTTGTGGTTGTAAGCGCAATGTCCTATTTAGTGTCACACCTCAATATGCATCACCCACCTGGTGTCAACACATCAAGATGATGTGAAAACCAGCTCCATTCCCAAAAATAACAAGGCAAACCAAAAGCCCAGGTGTCTCCAAGAGCTTTTCTTAGATATCCCACAGCCAAACTCCTGTATCTGATCATCATCCACAGAGATGCTCACAATTATAGTGGCAAAGTCCAATTTCCTTTAGTAAAGTGATAGAGTCAGAAAGCATGGAAAGAGACCCTTCAGTCCAACCCATCCACGTCGACCAGATTTCTTAAAACTGAAGTAATCTCATTTGCCCACATTTGATCCATATCCCTCTAAATCCTTCCTATTCAGGTACCTATCCAAATGTCTCTTAAATGTTGCAATTGTGCTCAACACTACCACTTTCTCTGGCAGCTCATTTTCATTTCATGTACGCAGCACCTTCAGTGGAACAAGTTGCCCTTGGGTCCCTTTTTAAATCTTTGTGCTTTCACCTCAAACCTATGCCCTCTAGTTTTGGACTCCCTTCTGCTGGAGAAAAAGACATTGTCTATTTACCTAATCTATGCCCTCTTGATTCATTTTGAACAGATTAACTGTGCAAGTCCTGTCCTGTTTATGTTAGGGCCCTGGGGAGTGTTGTTGAACAGAAAGACCTAGGGTTACAAGTTCATAGTTGAAAGTGGCAACACAGGTACACAGGGTGGTGAAGAAGGCATTTGGTACACTTGTCTTCGCTGGTCAGAGCATCGAGTTTAGAAGTTAGGATGTCATGTTCCGACTGTACAAAACATTTGGAGTGCTGTGTACAATTCTGGTCACTTTGCTATAAGAAGGATGTCATTAAACTGGAAAGAGTGCAAAAAAGATGTTGTTGAGACTGGAGAGTTTGAGGTTTAAGGAAAGGCTGGATAGGCTGGGATTTTTTGCCTCGAAGCAAAGCAGGCTGATAGAGACAGAGGGACTGAAACAAACAATGATTTTCCACATTTCCTCTATTTTCAGAATCTCAGTAAACTCTGGCCAATCACCTTCCTCGTAATGGCGTGCACTTGTGTCTGTCTGGGAGCAGGTAGCTAATTCTACCGAATTGGGCCAAAGGAATGGGAAGTCCCCAGAATGCGGAGTTGCTCGAGTGCTGTTTCATGACAACTTATAATATGTTGCTATGTGTGTCTCAACCAACTTCCAAATCACTCAACCAGACTCTGACCAGAGATCACTCCCTCCCTCACCAGAGAACAGTGGCAGCTCTGTATGCTGTCTACAAGATACACTGCAGTCACTCACTGTCGCTTTGACAGCACCTTCCAAACCCTCAACATCTAATGTCTGGAAGGACAAGGGCAGCACACACATGACAAAAATTGCCTTCTGTAACTTCCACTCCAAGCTACATACCATCCTGACTTGGAAATATAACATTGTTCCTTCACTGTCACTGGCTCAAAATCCAGGAACTCGCTCAGTAACAGCGTTTTAGGTGTCATTACATTTCGTGGACCACAATAGTTCAAGAAAGCAGCTCACTGCCACATTTCCAAGGGTACTTTAGGAATTGGCAAAATACTGGCCTAGCCAGTGAATCCCACATCTCTCAAATGCATAAGTAAAAAGAACTTGCATACAATAATACTAGGGGAATAGCTGACTAAATCCAGGCCCATAATCATTTGGCAGTTAGTTCTCCCAAACAGTAATATTGTATAAAAATATTTTCTCGAGGAGAAAGCATTTTAATAATGTAAATAACAAAGCATTAAAGTGTAGAGAAGGATAAAAAGTTAATTACTGAGGTTTTTGCCCATTTTCTTTATTTCCATTTATGTTTAATTGGTGCAATACAGAGTTGTTACATCTTTCCACCAAATATCAAATTATCTTTTATTACAAGTGTGCTTCAGTCACAGCATGTTACCAATTGTTCACACACGACTTGATTTTCACAACTATATTTTTTTTTGTTGCAGGCAATTTTTAAAAGAAAAATCCAATGACATGGTATCAGGTTATCTACTCAGACAAGCTGCAGCATATATTCCATAGAGGAAACAGACAGGGTGCTTAACTCCAGCTGGATGTTTTAAAGTGTGAAATAGTATCTCAAGTATCAGTTGTAATCTTGCACTGGAGCATTGAATATAACTGCGTGATGTACTCAAATAACAAAATGCGTTTTGCTATTTCCAGCTGATTCACAGGGGAGAATTCTAATCCTTGCAAAATGGAAACAGACAGCTATGAACATAATACTATTGCCTTGTAAACGAATTCACAACAGAATAATGGTTTTATTCTGGAGCAAAATTCTAGAAATATTACATGCTTTTGAATGCTGTGCTGCTGTAATATTATTTTGATGGTTATACAAGTGCTTTGTTTTAATGCTTGAAGCAAAATGTTGAGAACATTATTGCACGTTTATCATGCACAATATTCCAACAGTTGGAGCTGGTCTATTCCAGTAACATTTCATCAATGGACCCATAGGCTTTACAGATATAGCAGTTCTTCAGAAACATTCCAAAAACTTTTTTTTCAAGGAAGAGGTACTTTTTTTGAGGCAGGACATGAAAGGTTATCAGGGATGGGCAGGAATGTGGAGTAATCAAATTAACCGTGAGGTTACTGAATGGCTGATCAACCTGCTCCTGGTTCTAATTCATATCTTTATATGCTCATATACTCAGTGACCACTTTGGAAAGCAATTCTCACATTATGGGTGTATGGTGGCTCAGTGGTTAGCACTGCTGCCTCATACTGCTTGAGACCGAAGTTCATTCCACTCTTTGGCAACTGTGCAAACTCCACATGGACATTCTCTCTGTGTCTGCGCAGGTTCACTCTGTGTGCTCCAGCTTCCTCCCATTGTGCAAAGATGTGGATTGGTTAGGTTAAATTGCCCCAAAGTGTCCAGCAATGTGTAGGTTGGTTAAGTTAGGTGGATTATCTGTAGGAAATGCAGGGTGATACGGTAAGGGGCTGGTTGGGATGCTTTTCAGAGGGTCAGTGTGGATTTGATGGGCCAAGTGGCCTACTTCCACACTGTAGGGATTCTATGGACCAAATTGCAAATCAATGTGGCACTAATAGCAATTCACACTAATATGCATTGATCTCCATTAAGCTGTAAACAGACAGAAGTTTTAAAAATCGTCTCAAATTATCTCTCTGCTTGTCTTGTACTCTTCTAACTGTTCTAACCTCCCTTTTTCAGTCTCACTGGGTTGTCTTGTTTTACTGTAAATATCTACATTTCCTCATTAGAGAAATCACCTCCTTGCCTTGCATATTATTTGCTCAGTAGTTATCCTCTAATCTATTCAGGAGGCGGCTGCAATTCTTGGATAGAAGTGCAAGCAGACGTGATGACATCACGAGGAAAATGCAAACAAGGATTCGCCAGATCAATGCAAATGATTCTGCTGCCAACTCATGGAAACATGGTGCTGACAAATTTAAAAAAATAAAAATTGAATACGTAATTACATAACATGTTCTTCAATTTAAAAATGATTACAAGATTATGGGTAAAATACTGTATTTCTAAAATGCTTTTCACTATCACAGGATATACCGAGAATCTGTGTGCTGTAATGTAGGAAATGGGACAACTAATTTTATGTTTAGCAAGATGCCAGAAATAAAAATACAATGCATAACCCATTCGATGTTAATTTGAGGAACAAGGAAGGATCTCTGAGATATCTCCCCTGCATTCCCTCCAAATAGATTGGTGGGACCTTTTGACAGAAACACATTGATGTCTATTGTTCAGACATCACAGCTACACAGAAATCTGGGCAACGTATCTGTGGTGATTGGAATGAGGTCAACCAAGTGGATCTCATAGAATATGTGTGACCTGTTTGGGGCTATTAATCCAGTCCAATCAGGGAGTCCAGGCTGACAGAAACAGGAGTGTCGGGAGCACTGCTCAGTCTGGGAGCCGGCTCTGAGCTAGCTGGGTCAGTGTCATGTACTTATGCATGTGTAAATGAAGGGCCGCTTGTGACAGGATATCGGCCTTTGTGGAGTTATTTTAATATCCATTGCTCATTAGGCAATAAGTAGATATAGGATCACAGAGTGTGAGCATTTTATATGACATTACATATGAACAGAATACATGACCAATATAGAACATGGCAAAGTAAATTTACAAATCTCAATTCAAAAGACATGACGGCTCCAGAGTTGCTGTCTCCTTTTGTAATCTTGATCTCTTGAGTGTGATCTGTACCTGGGATTATGGACTAGTTAAATTTTTCATTTCGATACAATATTGCATATTGTTTGTGTGACATATTGTAATATAGAAAGAATAGAGGATAATTACACTTGGAGAACTTGATTGATGTATGAGGTGAAGGTGTCGGTGTTGCCTGAGGAAAGAGCAACGCTCCGAAAACTTGCGGTTTCAGATAAACCTGTTAGACTTTAACCCAGTGTCGTGTGATTTTTGACTTTGATATAAACTAGGATTGATTTGGGTGCTATGCAGTGAGCAACATGGGCAAAGTTCTGGTGATGAACATCTACCTCCTTGATAAATGTTGTGCAGCAATTCATCCACATACCATCCTGGAACCAAGTGAGAGCAGAAAGAGTTATGGTCACATTGAGTGCCATTTACAATACGCTCTGGTTAGGGCAGCTTGGCTAGAAACATCCTTGCAGCAGACAGCACAATTCTGCTCAAGGCACTTTCCTATCCCAAAGCCAGCAAAGGCAATATCTCATCACTAGGTGCTATCAGTGTCAATCCAGTCGTTGATCAAATTGATTGGTACTGCTCTCTCTGGTAACTCAGGGTGAAATATAAAAGCCAAGTTATCATACTGCTGGCACTTTAGAACTAAGCCCATATTGTTAGTTTTATTTATTGTCTGGTTAACTGTGAAATGCTGGAGCATGTAATGGAGGTTTTGTTTCTTCCTGAGTTTCAATGAATGTTTGTTTGTTTGTTTGTTTGTATGGCAAAAGCCATTTCTCCTTCTGGTAAGTTACCAACGTTTTTCCAATCCTGTGAGCTCTTTGTGACTGAACTATGGATAGGGGCTTCCCTAACATTTGGCAGACAGTATTCAGCTGATGCTATATCAATCAAAAACAGTCTGAAGGGAATCCACTTCTAATATCAAAATAATTATTTTCTAATCAGAGATTTATATGAATGAATTGGAGATGGGTGTTGAGGGCAAAACCTCTTTAAATTTGCAAATGATATGAAGCTTGGGAGCATAGTGAATTGTGAAGATGATGCTCAGTGACTTCAGAGAAGCATTGACAGGTTAGCCAAATGGGCAGACACCTGGCAGATGAATTTCAATGCAGGAAAATGCATTTTGGTAGAGGACACATACAAGGACGATACACTACAGGACAACTCTGAGGGGGGAAAGGAAGCTGACGGATCTCCGGGTTCACATGCATGATTCTCTGAAGGTGGCCAGACAAGATGAAACATTTATTGTGATAACTTCTAGGATCCTTAGGTTTGTGAATCGAGGCATAGAGCATAAAAACAAGGAAGTGTCCTGCCTCTAGAAATCACTGATCACTGATCAGATTGTATTCAGTTCTGGGCACCTCATTTAGGGAAGGATGTTAAAGCCAGGGAGAGAGTGTAGAAGGAGATTTACTACAATGATGTCAGGAATGAGAGATTTTAGATATAAGGAAAGGTTAGAGAGATTGGGCTTATTCTCCATGAAGCAGAGAAGATTAAGAGGTGATCTTATTGAGGTTATGAACAATTTTGACAGGGAAAAGAAAGATATTCTATTTCCACCAGTTGGTATATCAATAACTAGGGTTCACAAATTCAAGATTGTCAGCAAGTGAGATAGGAATGAGGTGAGGAGAAACTTCTTTACTCAGAGTTATTAGGATTTGGAATGTGCTGCCTGGGAGAATGATAGAGGCAGATTCAAGAGCAAGCTTCAAAAGAAAGCTGGATATATTTGAAAAGTGGTGAACTTAGAGGGTTACAGAGATAGGGCTGGAGAGTGGAACTAGCTGGGAAGCTCTTTCAGGAGCTGATATAGACCAGATGGATTGAATGGCCTCTCTTTGTACTGTAAATTCTATTTAATTACACATCTCTGGAACGGGTGGAACTTGAACCCAGCTCTCCAAATACAGAATGGGCGCATTAAGCATTCCTTCACACATAGAGTTTATCCTTACACTGTTACTGCAAGGGAACAGGATACAATGAAGCAGATGGAAAATGACACAACATTAAAGGTTTTCACCTAAAGGACTGCCCAAAGGACAGTGCACTGTGCTCAGCAGAGAGGTTACCAAGACAGAGGACTCATCCACAACTTCTCAACACCATCTGATACACTTCCCATTCATTGTAATGATCCCTGTAAGCTTGGAAATATACTTAATGTTTGTCAAATTTCTAACCTTTTAAATTGCAGGAAAGATCAGAGACTAAGTTCACAAGAATGCAGGAATACTGGCTCTCTGGAATACTGTGGCAACATGAGCCTAACAGGAGATATTGTCTGTTCCTCCAACTGTTTCTGATTTCTTTTTCAGCCAAAGGGGTGCCTTTCAGTTTGAATTTCAAATAGGGATTTTTGGCCTGTGACCTTTTAATACCAGGTTTGATATAATTAACGAGTGAATGGAAAGATTTCATACTGACTAACCAAATGAGAAATTGATATTTTCTGCTTCCCGCAATACATTAGGTCCACCACATGTGGTTGTACAGGTACTTTGCTTACCAGAATATTATTCACCAAATAAATAACCAGTCTGTAATCATAGCAACAGTCCAGTGATAGAAACTCAGTTAACAGAGGCCACTGTACACAACATTTCTCATCTCGTTTAACTTAATTCTGAATTTCTCTTCGAGTAACAAAATAAATGGCCTGACAGATCATCACAAACAGAATGTTTGTCACAGAAAATTAACTGGAACCTTACACTAAATGTGAATGATGCATTTATTCTGGGTTTTTTTGGCAATTTAATATTGTTGAATTATGAAAAACATTGTCTGTTAACTAACACAGTCAGACCTCATTAAACTGGCTCCTTTGTACTATCATGCTGTTCTAATGTGCAGCCTTAGGAGGGGAATGAGCACTAGAGTGACTCTCAAATCTTGCTTTGCAATGGTGTTTCATTGCAACGCAATAATAATAATAATAATGCAAACACTGGTACATTGTAGGGATTCACTGGCAAGTCAGAGATTCAAAGTCCATCTTTCATATTAGATTCCTTACAGTGTGGAAACAGGCCCTTCAGCCCAACAAGTCCACCCTCTGAAGAGCAACCCACCCAGACCCATTCCCCTACATTTACCCCTTCACCTAACACTACGGGCAATTTAGCATGACCAATTCACCTAACCTGCACATTTTTGGACTGTGGGAGGAAACTGGAGTACCCAGAGGAAACCCACGCAGACACTGGGAGAATGTGCAAACTCCACACAGACAGTTGCCTGAGGTGAGAATTGAACCCGGGTCTCTAGTACTGTGAGGCAGCAGTGCTGTGCCACCGTGCCACCATGCTGCCCGCTTCTTTGAAAGAATGATAGCACAGTATGGTTGTGACACAAATTAACCTTGCTTTGCAGAATCACATCATACTTCATAGCCCTCCAACGAGTAGTTGAGCAGCACAGCAGTGTTATCTTAACATCACCAGGTAATTAGGAACACCATCTGTTCTCCTCCAAACCACTCACCATCCTGCCTTGGAAATATTTCACCATTTATTTCAATGCGTCTGGGTCAGAATCCTGGAACTAATGGCATTTACCAACAGCACATGAACAGCAGCAGTTCAAGAAGACAACTCACCACCACCTTCTCCAGAGCAACTAGGGAAGGACATTAAATGCAGGGATGTCCACATCCCATCAATTATTTTTTTCTCAAAGTCATTGACCCCACCCCACCTCCCACCTTCAGAACTAGATACTAGAAGGTACCTATGCTGAAGAAGGGTTACTGGATCTGAAACCTTCCCTCTGCTTTCTCTCCACAGATGCTGCCAGACCTGTTGAGTTTTTTTTCTAGCAATTTGTCTTTTCTTTCAGAATCCTCATTTAATGTAATATAAATTGTTGTTCCCTTTGTGATTTAGTATTTCTGCAGTTTAATGTCAATGACTGGAAGGCAAAAAGCTTCCAATTTGAGATCTCCTTTCACAGGGATATTCATTGGGGAGTACTAAGTAACTATTTGTATAGCTGTTAATTTATTTAAGGAATCAAACCCAAAATTAATCTCACAGGTTATATTAATCAAAGGCACTGGTCTCAATTATAAATTTATGATCAGCTAACAGCTCAACCTGAAGCACTTGTCTCGGTTAAACCGCCTTTGTGGTGCTTTCATCTACTACATAGTAATTATTTACATGCTCAGATTCTGCTTTGGGTGCAATTGAGAAATTGTGGTATCAAAATACACTCGATATTGCATGAGTTAGGTCAGAGTTCAAGTTTCCATTAATCATTTGCATAATGAAGACACGTTGATGTCAAATATTATCTTTAATTCATTAGCTAGAAACAGGATTTGGACTTTTTTTTAAACAGTCTGATGTAAATTTTACCTCTATCAATATCAGCGACACCAATTCTTTTCAGCTTACACATTCCACATTTCACGCTAATAAAGAGGTGATGGCTAGTCTGCAAAACTCAAAGGCCATGATCTCCTGGGAACTGTGAAAGCAAAATACTGCGGATACTGGAAATCTGCAATAAAAACAGGAAGTGCTGGAGAAACTCCAGCAAGTTGGACAGTATCTGTGGAGGGAGAAGCAGTGAGCATTTCGAGTCCTGTATGACTTTTTTTGAACTTTGAAAGATTTTCCTTCACGTATTATTGACGGAAGTCACTTACAGTATTCAGCAACTGAAGATCAACTATTCAAAGGCTAGTTGCTTGGATGGGGAAAAAGTGTTCCCCAAATGGGCTAATTGAGTTATAGTTGGAATATTCCATTATACATGAATTATTGCAGTTGGAGAGAGATCCCATGAGCCCAAGTCCTTTGTGCGCTTCAGGTGCAGGTTGTTCTGAGCAGAAATGAGCGAAGAAGATCAGTGAAGCCTCTGCATTCTCTCTCCTATCTCCATCTCCTACCCCTTCCCCTTCCTCTTCCCTCTCTGTCCCGCAGCAGTGAGGATTGGACCCTATTACTTTAACATTGTTGCAGTTTTTCCTACAGAGAGAACTGAGCTGCACAGCAGCAACTCGAGGAAGACAGACCGACCAGCAACAGCTTTTAAGCCCCTCGCCATTGACAGCAAGAGCACGGAATTCTGCCTGCGCTCAGCAGAGCAGCAAACTACAAACTCTGCATTCCTTTCATTTCTTACGGACTACAATTTGGCCAAATCTATCCTTGCTCCTCTGTATTTTTGTGTGCCGGGAGTTTGAGCATGTGCACGTGTGGAAGTTGGAGCATATTTTATTATTTTCGTTGCATCATTTTTAGTTGAATAAGCAAATTTCTTTTTTTGATAAACTCAAGTAAACATTCTGTCTGTTTCTTTATTATCATGGAACATAAACAATTAAATACACCCTGAATTGACAAGATATTCACATTCAAAAACAACACTGGTGTAGACAAGGAAAGAGAGCGGATTGAGGAGACCCTTTGTTAATGATCAAGCAAGGCGGGTCAAAATCCTCATTAAACCAACACAATCAATGGTCATCTCCTTTGTTACCGTAAAAGCTTGCTTCTTCATATATTTAAGAAATTTTACTATTACAATTGACTATGGGTTTCCAATTCTCCTTTCTGTAACATGATGTAAGAATCACTGCCCTTTTTAGTCACTGCATTGCTGTAAACGTAGCAGTTGCTTGTAACTTAAGCATTCTTGATGTAAACACATTTTAAAGTAAGCCACCAGTGCCTGTGCAGCTCAGAAAATTTGCAGGATTTTGAAGAGGAATTGTTACATAGCAGAGGAATCAGTAGAATCTCATAATTTTAACCTTGAAATGGGATCATGTATGTCTAATTAAGATCTGAAGTGTGTAAAACTGCACGGAGGAAGAATGCAAATGGTTTTGTGTGTGATTCCAATTTCCTGTGGTGGTTTGGCCAATTCTATGAACAATTAATTCTTTGCCTTTCTTGTTGGAATTCTCCTGAGACAATGGCTAAGAACGGGTTAATTAATTTACTCAGTAACATGGACAGATCCATGATGTAAATGCAAACAGGATTATTGTGAGTCAAACCTTGGCATCAGCAGTAACCAGACACTAACTGGGTATTAACCTCAGATAGTTGTGTGGACAAGGAGTTAGGGTAAGGTCAAGGATTTGTCTGGTGGCCTCAAAGAATATTCTCAGACAGGTGTTAAGCTGAGTGCTCTTACAATGCCACCAGTGTATAAGGATCACAGCATTGAGAGAGCCACAAATCACCCACATCTCTGCTTTGTGTTCCTGGTGAGCAGGGAGCTGGGAGAACCTTTCTAAGTGTTACCAGTATTCTTTGGGCATCTTAGTCAGAATCTGGAAAACCTTATGGGAACCTGGGAAATATTCTCAGCCAACCCTGTGAACTCGTTGCTGCTTATTCCCTTGTGAATTCTTTTTATAGAATTTGTATTTATTTTACAAACGTTTTAGACATTGCTATAATATGCAGTTACTTGATACACATCAGTAAAGAAAATGCCTTCCCAGACAGACTATCAGAGATAGGGATGTTGTAGCATTACCCAGCTGGGGGGATTGCAGACTAGTGGGCTCCTTAATTAATTGATGCAAAAATGAGTGATTCATCTATTATAAATATTTCAACCAAAACACGTTATGGCTATACTTGAACATTTTATTCTCTGTATTAGACAGGGAAGATTTATTTTGTATTTAAATGTTCAGACCTTAGAGTTTTAAATTAAAATCTTACTCCAGTTACTCCCCCATCCCCCGCACCCTGAGATTAATTTTAAAACTATTCTTGACCCTGACCCGTGTATTTTCTAAGAAAACAATGGCCAGATTTAGGTGGAATCTGCAGCTGTTACACTTCTTCAGAGATAATGACCAGAGACAGACTCGATTACACATAGGCAACTACAATCTGCATTCAGTATCCACCATATCTCAGCTGAAGGTGCTGAATCTTGGTGTAGCAGAGTTACACGTGAATAAACAAAAAGAATAAACCAGAACAAATACAGGATTAAGCCGAAGACTAAATTAAGATATTTTTATTTCACGCAGCAATTTCTTTCAAAAAGAATTTACAAGGCTTTTTGAGACGTTTCTTAAAAGCTCAATAAAACAATATCAAAATCTCCCTGATTATTTATTTTTAGAGATACATAGGAAAAGTAGATTGGAGATTCAAGGTTGTTGTGTTCTATGGACACAATTAGCCCTTTGATTCCTCAAAAAGTATGGCCATCTTTTATATTGTTACAATCTGTGTAGAGATTGCCAAATTTATGTTACAGATGAGTTAGAAACCAGCACCATTTTTTTGTTTAAAGCTGATGAAGTTTGATGTGCAAGAAGCTTTCTAAGAGATTAAAACCATAAGCTTCCATAGTTCTTAAACAAACAAAATAAAATGTATTATATAAGGTTAGAAAAGTAAAACTATCCATATACAACTTATCCTCTAAAATGAAAAATTAACGAGGTAATTATGGATCAGACACCCTGTACAGCATATCAAATGAGATCAAGGCAGATATCATGGTTTTCTCAGACACCCAGGTGGTATGGACACTGTAGGTCACCAAATCTCCTCAAAGCATTGCCTCTTCCCTGTGGGAATATTAAAGCTTTACTTTTGAAGATTAATGTCTGAATTTTCTCAACTTCTATTCAGCCTGAAAGCCTTCCTGCTGTTTCTTCAGCCTGTAAGCATCTTTCAGTCAACAGGACTCAAACTTAGAATGTCCAACAAGTGCCCCCCATCGATCTGCTCAACCTCCCCTTCTGAGACTGTGTCCCATTGGACTGACCAGGTTTAACACAAGTTCACCATGCAGCAGGGTCAAATAGTGTGGTATTGGAAAACACAACCAATCAGGCAGCATCCGAGGAGCAGGAGAGTTTTGAGCATAAGCTCTTCATCTGGAATGTGCAGCAGAGAAATCATTCAGCTGAGCTAGGCTGACAAAACCACTGGCTCTTCTGAGCACCAACCTTTCTCAGCTGTATCAAACAAACACTCTTTGTGTGCCTCCTTACTCACACTCTCCTCTTAACCGACTGGTTCCCAGGGTTTCTGATAGCCTTATCGCCACAAGGCTAACAGCATCACCCTAGCAGCACAAGAAGTCATTTATATCTTTTACCTCAGACCACCCAGATCAGTTCAAGTCAATCAAAACTCTCCAAGAGAGTCCCTTGTTTCTAAGCTAGAACGATTCTGTCAAATATTGGAGTACCCTCTACCCAGCCAGGAAACAGACCCTTCGGTTCAACTAGTCCATGTCAAACATGATCCCAAACCAAACAAATCCCACCTGCCTGCTCCTGGCCCATATCCCTCCAAAACTTTCCTATTCATGTGCTCATCCAAATGTCATTTAAATGTTGTAATTGTCCCTACATCTACTACTTCCTCAGGAAGTTCATTCCACACACAAACCACCCTCTATGTAAAGAAAAGAAAATTGACCCTCTTGTCTTTTTTAAAATCTCTCTCCTCTCACCTTTTAAAAAATGTGCCCCCTGGTTTTGAAATCTTCCATCCTAGGGAAAAGCCAACTACCGTTAACTCTATGCATACCCCTCATTATTGTTACTGTCTGCACAGTGAACAGCTTCTGTACAACTGCCAACATCAAAAACACAGAACAATAATTGATTTTATCACAATATGTGGAGCCAGAAAGTAGTTACCGCTGTACTATTCAATCAAGGAGTGGAAACGTTGACTTGCCTTTTCCCAACTCTCTGTCATTGCTGTTAATTCTGATCATTGCCTCACTCTATCCTGGCTGTGGCGAGCAGATATAGCATAGGCTGAGAATTTAAACTGGAATCTGATTGATGCAAAAAGATTGCCTGGATAATTTTATGCATTAATCGAGGAATTTTGCTGTGGGTAATTCACCTCCTTACTCCCCAAAGCCTGTCCACCATGTGTCAGGAATGTGGTGGAATATTCCCCACTTGCCTGGATGAGTGCAATTCCAACAACAATCAAGCTTTACACCATCCAGGATAAAGCAGCCCCCGCTTGATTAGCATCACATCCACAAGCATCTACCCCCTCCACCATTGACACTCAGGAGCAGCAATGTGTACTATCTACAAGATACATTGCACAAATTCACCAAAGATGCTTAGACAGCACCTTTTAAACCCACATCCACTTCCATCTAGAAGGACAAGGGCAGCAGATAAATGGGAACACCACCCCCTGCAAGTTCCTCTCCAAGCCACTCAAATCCTGACTTGGAAATGTATCGCTGTTCCTTCAATGTCACTGGGTCAGAATCCTAAAGTGATTCAAGAAGTCAGCTTGCCACCAATGTCTCGAGGGCAACCAGAGACTGGCAAGAAATGTTGGCCCAACCAGTGACACCCAGTTCCCATAAATAAATTACAAAAGGGAATTGGTAAACTTGTGAAGCATCTTGGTGATTTTATTGCTTTAAAGATGCTATATGAATTGCTGTTGGAACAGTTGCAGGGCTATGGGGAAACAGCAATGAAATGGAACTAAGTGAATAGTTCTGTCAAAAGCATGACAGTCTTTGTGGTATCATTCTGCATACTGTCAATTTAAAACACAATTCTGTTGTACTCTTGGAATCATATAAGACACTTCAAGAATGAAGTCTTTGATTTGGATATTACATGTTAGTCTAGTGAATACATTCACTTTATTTCACTGATATAAAATGTAAGTGGATTATGTGTTTTCATAGATCAGAAGATGTTCATGTCCTCACGATTACGAAAGTGCGCAAATATTTCACTGACACTTGTGTGCTCTCCTCTCATTCCATGAATATGAAGACACTGTGTGGCATTGGCAATGGTAATCCTATAAAACAATGTGTTTGGTGATGGCTTCACAAAGTGCGGATATGATTCACTTAGCAGCTAATGAACTACTCTAAAATCTTGCGGCCGTTAACTGAATAATAATCCTTATTCCTTTCATGTTGTGCTAGACTGTAGCTGCGTCACATTTCAAAACTTATTTTATTTGTGGAAAGGTGTAGAATAGAACAAAAAGAGCAGATGAACATACCTTTCACTGGGTCCTAATAAAGGTAGAAATATCTGCAAAACTGTATTTGCTTTGAACAGAATGTGTTTTTATTTCCATGCACATGCAGGATTCCTGCATTTTCAACTGTAGAAGCAAATGGTGACCCAAAACCAATTCCAACTTATAAGGTAGGCCAGTGCTAGGAAATCTCAGCTGCTGCAAACAGAAATTGAACAATTATCGGAGCCAATTAATATCTCCCAAACGTATGAAACATACGAAATTCCTAAGGGATTACAGTAGAGAAAAATAAACAGTATTTCTAGTCATGATTAGTATCTTGTGACCTGTGACTTTTTTGCTGGAAATTGCTCGTGATTATATTTCACATAATTACAGATTGGAACGCCGATTAATGTCCTCAAAACTGTGGCCACGACATTATCCAGAGCTCTACTCCAGCTATTGGTAATCATCATTGCCCAGTTAGAAGTGTACATGTTTGAATGTGGAGTGAGAAAGGGGTCATGCTCCATTTAAGAAGGTTGAATAGATTATGAATGTTCAATAGCACACCTCTACTGCCATGTCAAATGCCATTCTTCACAGTTTTGTTTGGTCAATGATTGGCCGCTCAGTTATGGAAAGTTCATTGATGGTTCAGATGCATTAATGCAGCAACGTTCTGGGTGAACTCAGATAACTGAGCTGGAAATTGAATTCTGAACTGGTTAGTTTATTACTCACCTAGAAAATGACATTTCATGGAATCCGCGATGTGGACTGGGGTGGACAAAGCCAGAGGTCTCACAACACCAGGTTATAGTCCAACAGATTTGTTTGAAATCACAAGCTTTTGGAGCAGCACTTTTGAAAGCTTGTGATTTCAAATAAACATGTTAGACTAATAATCTGGTGTCCTGTGATGTCTGATTTAATGGAATGGAATGGCATCCCTGCAGTGTGGAAGCAGGCTATTCAGCTCATTAAATCCACCATGACCCTTCTAAGAGCATCCCACCCAGACTCACCCCCTTATCCCACATTTCCCATGGCCAATCCATCTCAACTACACATCTTTGGAATGTGATAGGGAACTGGAGGAAACTCTTACAGACACGGAAGAATGTGCAAACTCCACACAGTCACCCAGGGGTGGAATCAAACCCAGGTCCCTGGTGCTGTGAGGTAGCAGTGCTGCCCGCTGAGCCACTCTGCTGCCACAATTATATAATAGACTGTCAATGGTTGCACATGTTAATTGTAATTTCAATTTGGTTACAATCACACAATGATATTCATGCCCTGTTATTAACAAGAAGTATAACAAACAAATCCACCCTGACAAACACCTTACACATGCTGTCAGAAGATCGACCTCCTAACACTAGAGTTCTCCACTTCATTAAACTCACAGCTTTACAGAAAACCTTGCTCTTTAAAACCCATCACCATTTCCAAACAGAATTGACTGAAATGTTCCCTCGTATGGATTTGCCGATCCATTGGAATAAACATTGTGGATGCTATGTTTTGATTGATGAGCTCTGATTTTTCAATCATGCTTTTCTATTTCCATGCATGTTATTGCAAGCACAGGTTCATTTCTCCATGCACATTAATCTGTCAGCAATTCCATCACCTCAGTTCACATACAAATTTGTAGATATTTCATGATGTATGGAAAATGAAGACAATTCCAATACAAGTGCAATGTATGGAAATGTTATAAATAGTCCATTTGTAGCTACTTACAATGTCCTTATATAACTCCATTTAACCCTTCCCTGACACAAGTTTGCCACCAGGATTGAAGTAAGTTACATTTTGAAAGCATAATATCTTCATTCATACCAGTATTTTGCAAAGTGATGATGATCAAACTGTTGTGTTCACCGTTGTGACTACACCAAACCTGAAAGTGACTTGCCTGATACATTTACTGGAATTCTTTGAGGATGCAATAAGGGGAATAGACAAAGGGAAAGCAGAGGATGTGACACATTTGGATTTCTAGAAGGTACTTGAATAAGGTACAATACTTAACAGCCCATGGCATTGAAATAATATTTTAGCGTGGATATAAAATTGTCGAACTCATAGAAAACACAGAGTACAGGTAAGGGCTGAAGGTAGCTACTTGTAACTAAAGGAGTGTCACAGGTATCAGTGCTGGGACAACAATTACCTGCAATATATATATTGATGACTTGGATGAGGAAAATAAATGTATTGTAGCCAAATTTGCAGATGACACAAAAATAGTTGGGAAGTGATGAGGAATGTAAACTGGTTACATAAATGGGCAAAATCTTGGCAGATGGGAAGTAATGTGGAGAACTGTAAGGCTATACACTTTGGCAGGATGAATAGAGGAGTTAACTATTATTTCATTGAAGAAAGACTACAGAAAGCTATAGAACACTGGGATTTGGGAATCCTTGTGCATAAATCACAAAAATGCAAATGCGGCAAATAATAGGGAGGGCAAACCGAATGTTGGTCCTTTATTTCAAAGGGATTGAAGTATAAAATTGGGATGCCTGGGTAAAATTATACGAGGCACTATTCAGACCATAGCTAGAATACTGTGAGCAGGCTTTTCTGCCTGCCGCTAATGGAAGGTATTAGCATTGGAGGCAATCCAGAGAAGGTTCGCTACATTGATCTGAGATATAGAGCAATCTTCTTATGGAAGAATTTGAGTAGGTTGAGTCTGTCCTCACTGATGTTAAGAAGAATGAGACTAGACCAAACTGAAGCATACAAGGTCCCTAGGAGTCTTGAAATGGTGGATGCTGAATGGTTGTATGCCCTTGTGAGAGATTCTAGGACCAGAGGGCATCACCTCAGAATAAGAGGTCACATGTTTAAGACAAAAATTAGGAGGAATTTCTTCTCTTCAAACGTTGTGTATCTGTGGAATCCTTTGCTGCAAAGGGCTGTTGAGTTTGGGTTATTAAGTATCTTCAAGGCTGAGATAAATGGGTTTTTAATCAAGGGTTATAGGGAAAAAGCAGAAAAGTAGAGTTGAGGATGGTCAGATCAGCCATTATTCCATTGAGTAGTGGAGCAGATATGATGGGCAAAATGGCCTACTTTTGTTCCCATGCGTTATGATCTATTGGCAACTTCTGGAGATTCCACATCAACCACAGCATCTATATATGCTTCTAGTTACATTGTAAAAGCTCTTGAGAAAGTTACCCATTGTTGAATGAGGTTTTTAGCAGTGCATGAAGTACATACCAATTATGAACATTTTCACTGGCCCTGAGAAGCTAATTTTATATTTGCAGAGTTTCAAATTTCTCCAATAATGGTTTTAAAAAAACAAGTATTCTAAAAATACTTAAATTTAACTTTATTTTCACATCTTTCATAATCTGACTATCATTCATTTTATTATATAATGAATACAGTTGCTGAGGGGTGTTGCTAGGATTTTAAATGCTCATATCACATAGAAGACCACAATCAGAGAGTAAATATTTATGTGTTCCACATTTCATTTTAAGATTAGAATATCATTTCAGCAATAAACTCCACCAGGCTCACAATCTAGGAATTTTAAATTTGACTGCACCATTTGTGCAGAAAAGTGCATCAGGGACTGAACACCGAAGACTCCGAACAGCCCATGTAGGAATTTCTCATATTGATTCATTCAGATGTAAATATCATGGTTAAGTTCTGCTGTGCAAAATCAAATTCCCTTCTGTGCATGCAATAACTTATAAACCAAATCATTATGTAAATAGTGGTTGCAAGATAACATGGTCTGACTAGTGAACCAAATCACATCGACTTCGAAAGTTATCACCAATACAAATCTGTTGCAGCCTTTTACAGAGACCAAACTCTTCCTTTCAAATCATTTGTTTTAGAGAGCTGGTGCCCACAATTATACAGTAAGATAGATTAGAAAGAAATATTAAAACCGTCTACTTCTATTCCTTATTTTCATCTTCTTCCGACAGTCAGATTTGTACCCCCCAGTTTGATTTGTCCTGCTCCAACAAACATTCTCTTTGTTTAGCGAACTGGGTCGATACATTGTACTGCATGGTGCAGGTCCAAAATGAAAGGCTTGTCCAAAATGGATGTATGGGCATTTCAGGTGTCTACAGCAATAATATTGCCCAACAATAATTATGAAATTGCATGTCCTTCTGGAAGTCAATGTCTTTGCATAGTGTATTGTGGAAAGGAACAATGGTGATTTTGTTGCTGGAGAGGTAATTTATAGCTTGTGTATTGTGAAACAGCTCCCCAAATAAGCCTTTCTATACTGAGAGTGGATACTTCTGCTGTTTAATGAAGTGACATCCAGTACAGCTGCTTTCTAGGGCCAAGTTGTGTGAGGTAATAAATAACACAAACACAGAGTAAGAGTCAAAAAGTGTGGCGCTGGAAAAGCACAGCAGGTCAGGCAGCATCTGGGGAGCAGGACAGTCGACGTTTCAGGCAGCAGCCCTTCATCAGGAATATGGGAGGCGAAAGGGGGATGAGAGATAAATAATCCGAGGGGGTTGGGGCAGCAGCTGAGGAGAAAGATATAAAAGAGACCTCAGGGGCAACTTTTTCACACAGAGGGTGGTACTGTATGGAATGAGCTGCCAGAGGATGTGGTGGAGGCTGGTACAATTGCAACATTTAAAAGACCTCTGGATGGGTATATGAATTGGAAGGGTTTGGAGGGATATGGGCCGAGTGCTGGCAAGTGGGACTAGATTGGGTTGGAGTATTTGGTTGGCATGGACGGGTTGGACCGAAAGGTCTGTTTCCATGCTGTACATCTCTATGACTCTTTGCCTCTCAACAGAGGCAGCAGGCTGTCACAGCAGCATTAATCCCTGCAGAGATTAAAGGGTATCACGGCTGATCTTCAAAGGGATATTTCAAACTATGCAGAATAGGCTCAGCCATACCCTAAAGGATAATTTGAAGGGCAAGTCAATTTGTGGTTAACCAAAGAAATTAAGGAAAGCATAGGACTTAAGGAAAAAGCACATAATTGCCAAAGAAGGGTGATTAAGACGGGAATTTAGAACAGTGAGAACACAGGTTAGTGCAGTTGAATGTTCCTCCTGCAGTATGTGGGAGGTAAAGGTCACCACTAGTGTCCCTGCTGACTGTATCTGTGGGAAGTGCACCCAACTCCAGCTCCTCAAAAGTCGTATTAAGGAACTGGAGCTGGAGGTGGATGAACTTAGGATCATTTGGGAGGCGGAGGGGGTTATCGAGAGGAGTTACAGGGAGGTAGTCACACCTCAGGTAAAATAAGAAGGTAGATGGGTTACCGTCAGGGGATGGAAAGGGAACTGGCAGGCAGTGCAGAGATCCCCTGTGGCTGTTCTCCTCAATAATACTTACTGGGATGACTTACCAGGGGTCAGCCATGGGGTACAGGTCTCTGGCACAGAGTTTGTCTCTGTTGCACAGAAGGGAACGGGGAAGAGGAGCAGACCATTAATCGTTGGGGACTCCACAGTTAGGGGGACAGATAGGAGGTTCTGTGGGAATGAGAGAGACTCACGGTTGGTGAGTTGCCTTCCAGGTGCCAGGAGAAAGTGAGGACTGCAGGTGCTGGAGATCAGAGCTGAAAAATGTGTTGCTGGAAAAGCGCTGGAAAAGGAATTCCTGAAGAAGGGCTTATGCCTGAAATATCGATTCTCCCGCTCCTTGGATGCTGCCTGACCTGCTGCGCTTTTCCAGCAACACATTTTTCAGCTTCCAGGTGCCAGGGTTCATGATGTCTCAGATCCACATAGGCACCAACGACATAGGTAGGAAAATGGAAGGAGATTTAAGGCAGAAATTCAGGGAGCTAGGGTGGAAGCTTAGAGTTAGAACAACAGAGTTATTATCTCTGGTTTGTTGCCTGTGCTAGCAAGGTGAGGAATAGGGGGAGAGAGAAACAGGAGCTGAACATGTGGCTACAGGGATGGTGCCGGTGGGAGGGTTTTCAATTCCTGGATAATTGGGGCTCATTCTGGGACCTCTATAAACAGGATGGTCTTCACCTGAACAAGAGGGGTAGCAATATCCTGGAGGGATATTTGCTAATGTTCTTGGGTGGATTTGAACTAACTTAGCAGTGGGGATGGGAACCTAAATTGTAGTTTGAGTATACAGGAGGTTGAGAGCAGTAAGGTCTGAAAAAAGGTTTCAAGGTCGCAAGAGAGCACTGGCAAGCAACAGCTTGGTTTGAAGTATGTCCTCTTCAACGCCAGGAACATCCAGAATAAGGTGGATGAACTTGCAGCTTGGGTTGGTACCTGGGATTTTGATGTTGTGGCCATTTTGGAGACATGGATAGAGCAGGGACAGGAAAGGTTATTGTAGGTTCTAGGATTTAAATGTTTCAGTAAGAACAGAAAAGATGGTAAAAGAGAGGGAGGTGTGGCATTTAGTCAACGACAGTATTAAGATGGCTGAAAGGACATTTGAGATCCAGTCTATTGAAGTAGTATGGGCTAAGGTTAGAAACAGGAAAGGAGAGGTCACCCTGTTGGGAGTTTTCTGTAGGCCTCGAATAGTTCCAGAGATGTAGAGGAAAGATTATTCTGGATAGCAGCGATAGCAACAGGGATAGTTGTTAAGGGGGCTTTAACTTTCCAAATATTGACTGGGAATATGATAGTTCAAGTATTTTAGAAGTGTCAATTTTTGTCCAATGTGTGCAGGAGGGTTTCCTGACATAGTATGTAGACAGGCCAACAAGAGGCGAGGACACATTGGATTTGGTACTGGATAATGAATCCGGCCAGGTGTTTGATTTGGAGGTAGGTGAGCACTTTGGTGATAGTGACCACAATTCAGTTATGTTTATTTTGGCAATGGGGATGTATATACCGCAGGGAAAGAGTTATAGCTGGGGGAAAGGCAATTACCATGTGATTAGGCAAGATTTAGGATGCATAGGATGGGTAAGGAGACTGCAGGGGATGGGCACAATTGAAATGTGGAGCTTATTCAAGGAACAGCTACTACGAGTCCTTGATCAGTATATACCTGTCAGGCAGGGAGGAAGTTGTTGAGCGCAAGAGCCATGGTTTATGAAGGAAGTTGAATCTCTTGTCAAGAGGAAAAGGCAGCCTTATGTAAGAATAAGATGTGAACGCTCAGTTAGGGTGCTTGAGAGTTACAGGTTAGCCAGAAAATACCCAAATAAAACGTTAAGGAGAGCCAGAAAGGGACATGAGAAGTCGTTGGTGGATAGGATCAAGGAAACCCCTCAGGCTTTATGTAGCTATATCAGGAATCAAAGAATGACTCGAGTAAGATTAGGGCCAATCAAGGATAGTAGTGGGAAGTTGTGTATCGAGTCAGAGGAGATGGGGAAGCACTAATCGAATATTTTTCGTCCGTATTCACACTAGAAAAAGACAATATTGTCGAGGAGAATACTGAGATACAAACTACCAGACTAGATGGAATTGAGGTGCATAAAGACGGGGTGTTGGCAATTCTGCAAAATGTGAAAATAGGTAAGTCCCCAGGGCTGGATGGGATTTATCCTCGGATTCTCTCGGAAGTCAGGGAGGAGATTGCAGAGCCTTTGGCTTTGATCTTTATGTTGTCATTGTCTACAGGAGGTTGGAGGATAGCAAATGTTGTCTTCTTGTTCAAGAAGGGGAGTAGAGACAACCCTGGTAATTAGAGACCAGTGAGCCTTACTTCGGTTGTGGGTAAAGTATTCTAAAGGGTTATAAGAGAGAGGATTTATAATCATCTGGAAAGGAATAAGTTGATTAGGGATAGTCAACACTGTTTTGTGATGGTTAGGTCGTGCCTCACAAACCTTACTGAGTTATTTGAGACAAAAACCAAATAGGCAGATGAGGGTAAAGCAGTTGACGTGGTGTATATGGATTTCAGTAAGGCATTTGATAAGGTTCCCCACAGTAGGCGATTGTACAAAATATGGAAGCATGGGATTGAGGATGACTTAGCAGTTTGGATCAGTAATTGGCTAGTAGAAAAAGGACAGAGGGTGGTGGTTGATGGGAAATGTTCAACTGGAGTTCAGTTACTAGTGGTGTACCGCAAGGGTCTGTTTTGGGGCCACTGCTGTTTGTCATTTTTATAAATGACCTGAATGAGAGCATAGAAGGATGGGTTAGTAAATTAGCGGATGACACTAAGGTTGGTGGAGATGTGGATAGTGCAGAAAGATGTTGTAGGTTACAGAAGGACACCAGATAAGCTGCAGAGTTGTGCTGAGAGGTGGCAAATGGAGTTTAATGCGGAAAAAGTGTGAGGTGATTCACTTTGGAAGGAGCAAGAGGAATGCAGAGTACTGGGCTAATGGTAAGATTCTTGGTAGTGTAGATGAGCAAAGGGATCTTGGTGTCCATGTACATAGATCCCTAAAAGTTACCACCTTGGTTGATAGGGTTGTTAGAGGAATTGAATTTCGGAACCATGAGGTCATGCTGCAGCTGTACAAAACTCTGGAGTAACCACACTTGGAGTATTGCGTACAGTTCTGGTCACCATATTATAGGAAGCGTTGGAAAGGGTTCAGAGGAGTTTTACTGGGATGTTGCCTGATATGGAGGGGAGGTCTTATGAGAAAAGCTGAGGGACTTGAGGCTGTTTTCGTTAGAGAGAAAGGTTGAGAGGTGACTTACTTGCGACATGTGAGATAATCAGAGGGTTAGATCGGGTGGACAGTGAGAGCCTTTTTCCTTGGATGGTGATGGCTAGTATAAGGAGACATAGCTTTAAATTGAGGGGTGATGGATATAGGACAGATATCAGAGGTAGTTTCTTTACTCAAGAGGGTAGTCTGAGTGTGGAATGCACTGTCTGCAACAGTAGTGGACCCGTCAAATTTAAGGGCATTTAAATGGTCATTGGATAGATATATGGACGAAAATGGAATAGTGTAGGTTAGATGGGCTTCAGATTGGTTTTGCAGGTCGGTGCATCATTGAGGGCCGAAGGGCCTGTACGGCGCTCTAATGTTCTATGTTCTAAGTCAGATGATTGGACATAACATTAAAAAAAAGCAGAGGATGACTAAAAGATTAATCAGGAGAAAGAAATGAAGAATATTAGAGGAAGCTAGTCCAGAATGTAAAATGGACAGCAAGCTTTTCCACAGGCATTTAAAAAAGGTTTTAAATAAAAGTAAAGTGAGAGTGGTTCCTCTAGAGACTGGGAATGAAGACTTGATAAAAGATAATAAGGAAATGCAGAATAGGGTGGACACGTATTTTGCTTCTATCTTCACTGTAGAGAATGCAAACATCATTCCAGTGATTGCTGTATCTCAGGAGGGGAAGGGAGAGAGGAACTTGGTGAAGTTATAATCACAAGGGAGGCTGTATCTGATGGAGCTGTGGCTTACCACTCCCTGAAACCTGACAGATATCATCCCAGGATCTTAAAGGAGGTGACTAATGAGATAATAGATATGTTGTTGTTAATTTTCTAAACTTCCCTCAACTTCAGGAAAGGTTCCGTCATACTGGGAAGTAACAATTATAACCCCTCTATTCAAGAAGGGATGCAGGCAGAAAGTAGGAAACGTGTGGTCAGTTAACTTAATTTCTGTGGGGAGGAGTGTGGTAGAGTTGATCATTAAGGAAGTTACAACAGGGGCACTTAGAGAAATGCAAGATAATCAGAAAGTGATAGAACAGGTCTGTGAAAGAGATGTCTGGCAGTTTCTTACAGAGTCTGAACAACATGGTCAATGGCCTGATTTGAAGCAGAAGCATGTGAGATGTTTAGAAAGACATGTCTTGGGGTCAGGAGTAACTTGTTCCATCTCTAAAGTATCTGCCAAATGGCAAGATGAGTTTCTCATTCAGTAGTGGTCAGTTGTCAGTCACCAGGAATTATTACTCATTAACACCACCAGTCATCTCATCGATTTTCAGCTTGCTAACTTGCCAAATGATCAACACTGAGAATCTTCAATGTGGGAACCTGCCTGCAAGATGCACCAAACAGTACTTCAGGGCACGGTCCATGGGCACCATCCACGCACACCCGTCATCGACAGGCATTGACATCAACATTGCCAACACCTCAGGATCCTCAAAGTGCCTCGCCCAGCCACTTGCAGGACACTTACGATACACAGACCTGCATTGTGGTGCACCAGCGTTGATGGACTCTGTTGACAGACAGCTCACTGATTGGACCAGGCTTTCTCTCAGCACTTGCTCGTTGGCACCTACCTGGACAGTCCCAGCATCTATGCCTCACTGTGCTAAGAGAACAGTCACAGAATCTGGCAGTCTGCCTTGCTGGTCATCAGGGCCCATTCAATGGAGTGGCCATCTTGCTGTATGTCAGTGTTTGATGTCGATGCCACACTGACACCAGCAGCTACCACGGTAAACACACTGTGTGTGCAGCATGTGGACCGACAGGGATTAAAGGAGAAATTCTCATCCATGTCCATGGATGCACTCCTCTGCCTGGTGCTCTGGCACAATAAGACAAGGCAGCCCCCAACACCACCACAGGGGATTGAACAAAGAACATTACAGCACAAGAACAGGCCCTTCAGCCCTCGAAGCCTGCGCCGATCCAGATCCTCTATCTAATCCTGCGCCTATTTTCTAAAGATCTGTATCGCTTTGCTCCTTGCTTATTCATGTATCTGTCTAGATACATCTTAAATGATGCTATCGTTCCCACCCCTACCACCTCCGCTGGCAACACATTCTAGGCACCCACCACCCTCTGCATGATGAACTTTCCACGCATATCTCCCTTAAACTTTTCCCCTCACACTTTGAACTCATGACCCCTAGTAACTGAGTCCCCCACTCTGGGAAAAAGCTTCTTGCTATCCACCCTGTCTGTCCCTCTCATGACTTTATGGCCTCAATCAGGTCCCCCTTCAACCTCCTCCTTTCCAATGAAAATAATTGTAACCTACTCAACCTTTCCTCATAGCTAACACCCTCCATATCAGGCAACATCCTGGTGAACCTCCTCTGCACCCTCTCCAAAGCATCCACATCCTTTTGGTAATGTGGTGACCAGAACTGTACTCTGGTATTCCAAATGTGGCCAAAGCAAAGTCTTATACAACTATAACATGACCCGCCAACTCTTGTACTCAATACCCCATCCAATGAAGGAAAACATGCCATATGCCTTCTTGACCACTCTACTGACCTGTGTTGCCACCTTCAGGGTAAAATGGACCTGAACACCCAGTTCTCTCAGCACATCAACTTTCCCCAGGACCTTTCCATTTACTGTCTCCATCACCTCACATTTGTCTGGATTGAACTCCAGCTGACATTTCTCTGCCCCACTCTCCAATCTATCTAAATTCTGCTGTATTCTCTGACAGTCCTCTTCACTACCTGCTACTCCACTAATCTTTGTGTCATCTGCAAACTTGTTAATGAGGCAACCTACACCTTCCTCCAAATCATTTATGTATATCACAAGCAACAGTGGTCCCAGCACGGATCCATGTGGAACACCACTGGTCACAGGACTCAATTTTGAGAAGCTCCCTTCCCAACTACTCTCTGTCTCCTGTTGCCCAGCCAGTTCTCTATCCATCTCACTAGTACGCCTTGGACCCCATCCAACTTCACTTATCCATCAGCCTACCATGGGGAACCTTATCAAATGCTTTACTGAAGTCCATGTATATGACATCTACATCCCTTCCCTCATCAATCAACTTTGTCACCTCTTCAAAGAACTCTATTAGGTTTGTAAGACATGATCTTCCCTGCACAAAACCATGCTACCTATCACCTATAAGCCCATTTTCTTCCAAATGAGTGTATACCCTATCCCTCAGTATCTACTCCAGTAGTTTCCCTACCACTGACGTCAGGCTCATAGGTCTGTAATTACCTGGCTTATCCCTACTGCCTCCTTAAACAAGGGGACAACATTAGCAATTCTCCAGTCCTCTGGGATCCCCACCCATCCCGTGTTCAAGGATGCTGCAAAGATATCTGTTAAAGCCCCAGCTATTTCCTCTCTCGCTTCCCTCAGTAACCTGGATAGATCCCATCTGAACCTGGGGACTTGTCCACCTTAATGCCTTTTAGAATGCCCAACACTCCCTCCCACTTTGTGCTGACTTGACCTAGAGTAATCAAAGGTCTATCCGTAACCTCAACATCCACCATGTCCCTCTCCTCAGTGAATACCAATGCAAAGTACTCATTCAGAATCTCACCCTTCTGAATGGGCCAATCCCTTTCCCTAGTTATACTCTTCCTTCTTATATATGAATAAAAGGCTTTGGGGATTTTTTTCTTAACTCTGCTCACTGAGGATATCTCATGACCCCATTTTAGCCCTCTTAATTCCTCGTTTCAGATTGGTCCTACATTCCCGATATTTTTCCAAAGTTTCGTCTGTCTTCAGTTGCCTAGACCTTATGTATGGTTCCATTTTCCTCTTAACTAGTCTCACAATTTCACCTGTCATCCCTGGTTCCCTAATTTTGCTATTTTTATCTTTATTTTCACAGGAACATATTTATC
Organism: Chiloscyllium plagiosum; assembly: GCF_004010195.1. Classification (NCBI taxonomy): domain Eukaryota; kingdom Metazoa; phylum Chordata; class Chondrichthyes; order Orectolobiformes; family Hemiscylliidae; genus Chiloscyllium; species Chiloscyllium plagiosum. The sequence continues at coordinate 1,149,512 of NC_057736.1, forward strand.
CTGAACTCTAATAAATCTCTCTCTAAAAGCCTCCCACATACCGAATATGGATTTCCCTTCAATCAGCGGCTCCCGATCCATATTCCCCAGCTCCTGTCTTAGTTAGCTATAGTTGGCCTTCCTCAACTTTAGCACTCTTCCTTTAGGACCACTCTTGTCTTTGTCCATGAGTATTCTAAAACTTATGGAACTGTGATCACTATTCCCAAAGTAATCCCCTATTGAAACTTCAACCACCTGGCCGGGCTCATTCCCCAACACCAGGTCCAGTATGGCCCCTTCCAGAGTGGGACTAACTGGCTGATGTCAGATGGTGTTTTTTCAGAGAAAGAGTCTGCATGCCTCTGCAGGGACTCCAGGGATAGAGTCACAGTCAGTCCTATGGCTCCATAATGAAGGGGACTGGGGAGGGAGAGGGACACCAATAAGGTTAACATCACTGGGAGCTAGGCAACTCCCAGTGCCTAGCTCTCCTTTCAGGTCCCAATGGTCAGTCCAGAGGATGTGTTAGGAGAAACTAGGGAGCTCAGGAGGGTGGGAAGACACTGGGGACAGTGACTCCAAACCTAACTGTAGAGACTGGTGCTGTCGGCTTGGAGGGGGTAGAATTGTGAAGGGGGGAGACAATATTGTAAAGTGGGAAAGGGTTGGTGAACCATGGATGGGAACAGGGCAGTGAGGTAGGGGGTGCATCAAAGAGGGACTGTGTGTGTCCATATTGGACATGGTCTCATCATATGCCAGGGACTGGGGAGGGGTGGGGGGGAGGTTGGCAGCTGAGAGGTCATATTGATAGAATTGGGTGGGGACCCTGGAGTGATGGGGGTGGGAGAGGGATACTTCAAAAAAGCAGAGTATTATTTTCATGGGGAATGACAACAAAGTTCCTAAGGTCTCGAGGGGTCTAGGTATTCTAGTGCACAATTCACAAAAAGTTAGCATTAGGTTCAGAAAGGTTTTACAAGGATGTTGCCAGGGTTAGAGGATTTTAGCTAATAAGGAGAGGCTGAACAGGCTGGGGCTGTTTTCCCTGGAACGTCGGAGGCTGAGGGGTGACCTTATAGAGGTTTATAAAATCACGAGGGGTATGGATAGGATAAATAGACAAAGTCTCTACCTTGGTGTAGGGGAGTCCAGAAGTAGAGGCCAGAGGTTTAGGGTTAGAGGGGAAAGATATAAAAGAGACCAAAGGGGCAACTTTTTCACAGAGAGGGTGGTTCGTGCATGGAATGAGCTGCCAGAGGATGTGGTGGAGGCTGGTACGATTACAACATTTAAAAGGCATTTGGATGGGTATATGAATGGGAAGGGTTTGGAGGGATATGTGTCGGGTGCTGGCAGATGGGATTAGATTAGGCTGGGATATCCGGTCAGCATGGATGAGTTGGATCGAAGGGTTGTTTCCGCGCTTTACATCTCTCTGACTCTAAGTACAGCAAGTGAGTAAGAAAGCTACTTGAACAGAAAGCTATCCTTTATTACAAAATTAGAAAAGAAAGAATATTATGCTTCAGTTATAGAGGGCATCAGTGAGACTGCATCTCAAATACTGTGTGGGGTTTTTGCTGCCTTATTGGATATAAATGTGTTTGAGGAGGTTTACTGGACTGATACTAAGCGTTGTTTATTTTATGAGGATGAATTGTACAGTGTCTGGACTTGTATCCACTGGAGTTTTGAAGGGTGAATGATGATTGGATTGAAGAGTCCAAGATGCTGAATGGTCTGGAAGGTGGATGTGAAGAGAATGTTTCCTCTTGCAGCTGAATCCAGAACACTAGGGGGCACTGTTTTAAAATTAGGGGTCACCCTTTCAGAACAGATACAAACAGAATATTTTTCTCTGAGAATTATGTAACATTGCAACTCTCTGTTTAGAAGGCAATGGGGGTGAGATCATCTTTTAGAACATAGAGCAGTAGAGCACAGTACAGGCCCTTCAGCCCACAATGTTATGCCGAGCATTTATCTTAATCTGGGATCAACCTAACCTACACACCCCTCAATTTACTGCTGTCCATGTGCTTGTCCAGCAGGCACTTAAATGTCCCTAATGTTTCTGACCTACTACCATTGGCAGTGTGTTCCACATACCCACCACTCTTTGCGTAAAGAACCCACCTCTGACATCTGCCCTCCAATCATCTTAAAATTATGATTTCTCATAACAGCCATTCCTGCCCTGGAGAAACGTCTCTGGCTATCTATTGTACCTATACCAAGGGTTTGGAGGAATATGGGCCAGGTGCTGGCAGGTGGGGCTAGATTGGGTTGGGATATCTGGTCGGAGTGGATGGGTAGGACTGAAGGGTCTATTTCCCTGCTGTATATCTCTATGACTCGGACTCTATCTCTCATTACCTTGTACATCTCTACCAAGTCACCTCTCTTCCTCCTTCTCTCCAGTGTGAAAAGCGGTAGCTCACTCAACCTCTCTTCATAAGACAAGCCCTCCAATCCAGGCAGCATCTTGGTAAATCTCCTCTGCATCCTCTTTAAAGCATCTACATCCTTCCTATAATGAGGTGACCAGAACTGGACACAATATTACAAGTGTGGTCTAACCAGGGTTTTATAGAGCTGCAGCAAAATCTTAAACTCAATTCCCCTTCTAATGAAAGCCAAAACACCATATGCCTTCTTAACAACCCTATCAACTTGGGTGGCAACTTTGAGGGATCTATGTATGTGGATCCCAAGATCTTGCTGTTCCTCCACACTGTCAAGAATCCTGTCTTTAACCCTGTATTCAGCATTCAAATTTGACCTTCTAAGATGAATCACTTCACATTTATTCAGGTTGAACTCCATCTGTCACTTCGCAGGCCAGTTCTGCATCCTGTCTATGTCTTGTTGGAGCCTGCAACAGCCCTCGACACTATCTACAATATCACCAAACTATGTGTCATCAGCAAATGTATTAACCCACCCTTCCACATCTTTATCTAAGACATTTATAAAAACTACAAAGAGCAGAGGCCCAAGAACAGATCCCTGCAAGACACCACTGGTCACCGAGCTCCAGGCAGAATACTTTCCATCCACTACCACTCGCTGTCTTCTTCCGGCCAGCCAATTATGTATCCAGACAGCCACATTTCCCTGTATCCTATACCTTCTAACTTTCTCAATGAGTCTACTGTGGGGAACCTTATCAAATGTCTTACTGAAATCCATATACACCACATCCACTGCTCAACCTTCACCAACTTGTCTTGTCACATCCTCAAAGAATTCAAGAAGGCTTGAGGCATGTTCTATCCCTCACAAAGCCATGCTGACTATCTTTAATCAAACTATATTTTTCCAAATCGTCATAAATCCTGTCACTAAGAACCCTTTCCAGTACCTTGCTTATCACAGACGTAAGACTGGCTGGTCTGTAATTTCCAACAATTTCCCAATTCTCTTTCTTGAACAGAGGAACAACCTTAGCCTCCCTCCAGTTGTCTAGTACTACCCCCCGAGGAGAGCGAAAATGCAAAGATCATTGCCAGAGGCGCCCAATCTGATTCCTCGCTTCCCGTAGTAATCTTGGATATATCTGGTCAGGCCCTGGGGACTTATCTATCTTGATGCTTCCCAGAATTTCTAGCACACCCACTTTGTTAAGATCAATCTGGTCAAACTATTAATCTGGTCCACGGTGTTCTCTCAATCAACCAGCTCCCTCTCTCTAGCGTATACTTGAAGCAAAAAACCTCCTGGGACTCCAGGCACAAGTTCCCTCCACTCTCCCTGATCAGCCCTAACCTGTCTCTGATCATTCTCTTATTCCTCACACAAGTAGAACGCCTTTTGGGTTTTCCCTAATCTTTTCTGCGGAGGCTTTTTTGTGCTCCCTCCTAAGTCTCCTCAGTCCATTTTTGAGTTCTTTCCTATCTACCCTGTAATCCTGTAAAGCTGTGCTAGATCCTTGTTTCTTCAACCTTAAGCAAGCTTCCTTCTGGCGATAAGCTCCTCTTCTCATGTCATCCAAGGCTCCTTCACCTTACCATTCCTTGCCTGTCTCGGTGAGACAAAGTTATCCAACACCTGGAACAAATGCTCCTTAAACAGCCTCCCCATTTCTGTCATTCATTTCCTGTGGAACAATTGTTCCCAATTTACACTCCATAGCTCCTGTCTAATAGCAGTATAATTTCCCCTCCCCCAGTTAAATACCTCCCCATATTGTCTATTCCTATCCCTCTCCATGGCTATGGCAAAGGTGAGGCAGCTGTGGTCACTGTCACCGAAATGTTCTCCCACCAAGAGATCTGACACCTGGCCTGGCTTGCTGCCTAGCACCAAATCCAGATTGGCCTCCCGCCCCCCTCCCCAGTTGGCCTATCTACGTATTGAGTCAGGAGTCCTTCCTGGACACACCTGACAAATCGGCTCCACCCAGACCACCTGCACGAAGGAGATCCCAATCAATATTGGGAAAGTTGAAGTCACCCATAACAACTCTGTTACATCTGCCCCTTTTTGAAGATCTGCTGTCCAATCTGTACTTCCATCTCTCTACTGCTATTGGGGAGTCTATAGAAAACCAATAAAGTGACTGCTCCTTTCCAGTTACTGACTTCCACCTACACTGACTCAGGACACAAATCCACCTCATCAACCTCCTTTTCTGCAGCTGTGATGCACTCTCGAATTAACAATGCTACTCCTCCTCATCTTTTACACCCCCCCCCCCCATTCTTTTTAAAAGATCTAAACCCTGGAATATCCAACAACTCTTCCTGCCCCTGTGAAATCCATGTTTCTGTTATGGCCACAACATCCTTGTTCCAAGTACTGATCCATACTCTTCATCTCTCTTATTCCTGTCACTCCTTGCATTGAAACAGACACACTTTAACCCATCCCCTTGTCCTATCAACTGCATATCCTTCCTGACAGACTCTCTGCATTCTATTTCTCCCCATTCAACAATTACCCTCTCCTCTGATCTGTAGCTCTGGTTCCCATTCCCCTGCCAAACTAGTTTAAACCCTCCCGAAGTGCTCTCGCAAATCTTCTGCCCAGGACATTAGTGCTCCTCCAGTTTAAGTGCAACCTGTCCTTCATGTACAGGTCCCACCTTCCCCAGAAGGTACCCCAATGATCTACGTATCTGAAGCCCTCCCTCTTGTACCAGCCCTGTAGCCACGTGTTTAGCTGCACTCACTCCCTGTTCCTCACCTCACTAACACGTGGCACCAGTAGTAATCCTGAGATTACTACTCTGCTCGTCCTGCTTTTTAGCTTCCAATCTAATTCCCTGAAATCACTTTTTAGATCCTCATCCCTTTTCTTGGCTATGTCATCGGTTCCAATATGAACCATGACTTCTGGCTGCTCACCCTCCCCCTTCAGAATCTTGTGGACTTGATCAGAGACAGCTTGGAGCCTGATATCTGGGAGGCAACATATCTTCCGGGAGTCCCGTTCGCAACCACAGAATCTCCTGTCCGTTGCTCTAACTATTGAGTCTCCTATCACTAGACCTTTTCTATTCTCCAGGCTCTGTGCTAGAGACTTGGCCACTATGGCTTTTAAGGTGGAGATTTTAAAGCAAGGGAATCTGAGGCTATCAGGAATAGATGGGAATGTGGAATTCAAAACTCATCAACAATTATCTCATTGAATGATGGAGCAGGCCTGAGGGGCTGAATGGCCTACTCCTAATTTCTATGTTTGCATGACAGGGAGGATTGAGCCAAGTCTCTGTGTAATTGGTGGAAGCAGTTTGAGGGGTTTTCCTTTTGAGGTTTAGACTCCTGTTTCTCTCTCGGCCTCCCACAGGAAATTCCTTGCTTTATCCAGCTCCTCCTCCCAGATTCCGACCTGCAGTTTTAGTCTGATGTTACAGCAGCTTCCCTCTTCAAGCCTCTGTTAGAATTCCACAAACATCCCAGAGCAAAGGTTTGTATTAATTCATGAGCTCCCACACATTCCCCTCACATTCCTGGTTTTGCAAAACTCCACAATCTCCTGCGACAGACAGCAGACTAATATTGGAGACAGCAGGGAGAGGATTGAGTTTAAAATGGGTAAGTCACCTACTCATTTTAAACTGGCTCCCACCCAGTGGCTACAGTTAGGTAACTTTACAATGGGCCCTAGTGTTTCATTTTCCCTGAGCATCAGTATTAGTGTCTCAACATCAACTTTTGAAATTTCAAAAACAATATTTAATACATGATTTTACCATTCATATTTCTCCACTGGCTAATTCTCTGTGGTTTGATGTTGCTTTTGAGTAGGTTTGCTCAAAAGCCAAGAGGTTGATGAACCTCGGTTCCTGTATCACTATGGCTCTGACCTGCTCTCTCATCAAATAGAACCTGCCACCAGGAGCTCACTATTGCTGGATCTACCCTCACATTTGTTGCCATTTCTGTATATTTTATTCATCTTTGTATTGTCAATGGCCTTTCACTGCCTGACTGACATGACCTTTATTTATCATCCAGCACTGGTTACCTCTTCCTCATTTTTAAAATATAATCCATTTGCAGATTATTAAATCCAATGGTTCCCTTGTCACATCGGTATGCTCAATCTTTAATCTGTTAGTCTTCCTCCACTGTATGTTTGTTGGTCTTTAGAAAATTATTCTGCTCTTTGCCACGAGTTTGGAATTTTTCAAAAGAAAGTATGAAGCTGCCATTTTTCTTCTTGAAAGCTGTATATTTGGAGGATGCTGTGTATTTGCACATGCCGTGTACTAGATTGTGTCTCCAAACCCCCTGACCTTGAGCTGAATTTCTGTCTCCAACACAAAGCTTGTCTATTCCCACCTCCCTGATATCACTGTCACTAACTCTTCCTCAGCCAATCTGACAATTTGCCTCTGCTCCCTCCAGATTGGGTATGCAAATACTTTCCTGCTCAATTCCAGTTTTTCTACTCTCCATGAACCTGAGCTTATCCTGAACCACATGGATTCTCTCTCAAACCCCACTAGATCCCACCTCTCAGGACTCATGTACTTCCATTCATTCTCACCTGGAATAATCTACAGCAGACAAGACCATTTCGCCCATTGAATCTATAGCAGCTCCCTGCAGAATATGCCATCACGTAAAACCCATAGGCTTGTAAGCCCTTTAATGTAGAGTTCTCAATCAATATGTTCAATTCCCTCATGAGCTTTATCTTCCCTATCTCCATAATCTCTTCTGGTTTTACAATCTGCCAAGACCTCTCTGCTTTGAACCGTCTTTCACGTTTCCCAGTCCTTTTGTCAATTACCAGTAACACACCTTCACCTGCCTGGACTCCAAATCTGGAAGTTCCTCTCAACACCTTTTTGTCTCTTTCTTTGGTATGTTTAGTCAGGTTACCCTATTGAAAGAAATCTTCCTATATTAAATAATTTCCTTTAATTTATTCCCTTTCCATACTAAAATTCTAATATCTATCAGAAAATGAAGTGGGAATCTGTAATTAATATAACAAGGGTTAATTCAAACACTTTGTAAGTCTTAACATTTGAAAATATTTAATTGTCTAAGCAATTGCACTATTCATGTTTATGGATACTTACTATAATATGGTGTATGTAATTTATTCAAATTGCATCATGCAATCCTTGCAGTTACTCAGCATGTTGTTCTGCAGTAGTATATATTAAACATCTCTTCACTTCCTCCAATCCTTTGAATTAGGTTTAGATCCCATGAGGCAAGAGTCACTTCCTGCAACATTTATAATGAAAACAAAATGTGACCAATTTGTAATATTTGCAGCTTAATAAATTTTATTGAGATCATTGATATAGAGGCAGCAAAATTAAAATATGTATAAGTTATTAAATTAACACAGTAGGATATTTTACATTATATCAATTCTTTTATGAACCTCTTCCTTTGCATTTCTATTTTAAAAAAAAGAATTTAAATAGTTCAAAAAAGCACTGTGCAATTTGATCATGTATCTCCTATTAAAGTGAAAGAATATGGTGCCAGAGAATTGTATTTAGATCAGTAACTGTATCAAACACTCCCACTGCAGAATTAAACAGGATGCTAAACTCCCATGTATTGCCCTGACAGTGAACCTTGGCTCTGACCTTTGAAGAACCCTCCCATGTTGCACCACTCTATCTCATGGTCCTTATGGTATTGCACATGAAATTGCTAAATTAGTGTTAATTAGCAGCAAATTTGAGAGCAGTTTTGCACTGTGCACACATGTCCACGAGGGACTGGGTTAAGATTGGCTGAATTCATTTCCCTTTGAAATCATAACAACTATTGCAGAGCAAGAGACCATTATCATCAGTCAGTTGACAAAAGAAAATGTATTCTAATTATTTCATGTATTGCAAAGGCAAAGGACTAACATCTTTAGGATATGAAACAGGGGAAGTTTTGAGAGAAAGTGGATTCTGATCCTGAAGCAAATGGTGGTGCACAATTTGACACCATCTTAGTCCGTCACACACACAGCCGCTGCACATTGAAGCTTCTAAAGACGTAACAAATGGCTGGAGGTGAACAGAATCACTCTGTCGTGACTCTCTTTATGCTTGGCTGCAGGGTTTAGCAGAGTCAGTGTTGGGGGCTCAATGACCAAACTGTGTATTGATAGTTACCGTCCTCCAGGTTCATACATGTGCACAGTTTGTGTACAGTACAGTTAGAGAGCTGCTGTCTGTGAAGACAGAGCCCAGCATCAGATGTCAAATGCAGGATTAAAAGGACAAGTGCAGTGAAAAGAAGTGGGGACTTATTTTTAAAATGGCAGTGATGTTGCAAAGGAGTATGACTAACTGAAGTTCTCTTCGATTGGCGATAATCCATCTGCAATAATTATCACTGTAAACAATTCCAGCAACAACACGCATAAAATATTCAATCTGACTGCTAATTGGATGCATGCATTTTGAATGACAGAATTTTGAAACAGACATTAGGAATCCACTTGTGTTTCATCATGAACACATTCAGGGTAACAGTAAATTTAATTATACCGAAGTATGTTTCAAAAATAGGCTGTGTGAAAAGGATGCCAGCTGTAAAATATGCAACGTCGAAAAGCCATTCAATGGGACTTCATAACAAAGGGATAAAGCAAATTTGATCCACCATTTACTGTGTCAATGCCTTCAACAGATCATTTTTCAGATGAATACAAATGTCATACTTCAGTGGGGGGTCAAGGTTAATGGTAGTCATGGTAACACAATGGTAACTCTATCCTAATTTTTCTCAATCCCAAGATGCCTTAGAAATGGATCATCTCTTCATTCAGTTGTACTGCATCTCTGCTGAGATTTTTTAAATTTCAATTTACCTTTTACTGACCTGTTTTCTTTTCTCTCTGCCTCATACAATCAATCAGTTCAATCCCTCTTAATGGCAGCCAGTCTGTGTACAAACCAGCTCCCACAGAATGTCAGTCCAAGAGAGCTAGACCTCCGAGTAGACAATAATTGGAGTTCACGTTGTGTTTCAGTGTCTCGAGGTGAAGAATTGTGTTCCTTTGCACCAGATTGATAAAAGGCAGCAGCAGCTGGGAGAGCAATCCCAGTTCCTCCATGATAACAATCTAACCCTTTTTGCTCACGGGCTGCAGGCCTGTGACACTGTAGCTTCCTGTTCTCCCACTCTCTATCCATACAAACAGATGAATATTGCAAGAATTTTAAGAAATTGGTGATAAGGCAAAGCAAAATAATATGAAAACAAAGTGTTGAATATTCCAAAGCAATGCATATATTAAGATTTTTTTTATTCTTTCATGGATGTAGGTGTCAATAGCAAGACCCATCCCTGATTGTGCCCCAACTGATGTCAAAGAGTGACATGCACAATCATTTCAAAGGCTACCTAAACCTCATGGCTGCGGACTGAGACATAGGAGCAGTAGGCCATTCAGTCTCTCAAGCCAGACTCGCCATTCAGCCTGATCATGGCTGATCTGCCCTAGCCTCAGCTCCTCTTCTGAGGAACTCATGTATACATTAGGGAACTCATATACTTCTCTAAAAGTTATTTTCTCCCATCTGAGAAAATACCTTACATGTTCAGAGATATAAGGCAAGACTTTGCAATAAACGCTGATGGATATTCTATTCTTAGATATTATTACCTCTTTAATTCTTTGCTTTTCTCAGATATTCCTTGAGTAGTTATAAATAACATCAAACTGAATTCTATTAGATTTGGTATTAAACAGTTTGATAAGACTTTGACATAATAGTATACAATCCACATAAAAGATATTACTTGTTAATTACTGTTAATAAAATTGTGAAATTAGTAAATTGTCTCATTTAAGTTTTTTGTTTGGTTAAAACTGAATCTCTTCTACATTTCCTTAAGTGGAGAAGTGCATTTTCTGAAGAGATTATTAAAATATCTGGGATGTTTATATCATAGTTAAGGCATATTAAGCCAGCTATTTGGAGATTGATGATATTTTTGGGCAACAGCTTTTCCCATGGGATGATGTGAATCTTACAAACACAAGACCTTAAGCTGTTGTCAAGTTGACTTGCTTGAGTTCAGCAGACAGAAGTTACCAAGATGTCTTGTTGCAATTCTATAGGGCATTGGTAAAGCTGCATCTGGAATACTGTGTGCGGTTTTGGCCTCCCTATCCTAGGAAGGATGTTTTCCCTACTGAGGGAGTGTAGTGAAGGTTTACCAGATTGATTCCTGAGATGGCAGGACTGATGTATGTAGAGAAGTTGGATTGTATTCTCTGGAGTTCAGTAGAATGAAGGGGTTTGCCTAGAAATCTGTAAATTTCTAACAAGACCAGAGAGATTTAGATGCAGGAAGGATGTTGCTGATGGTGGAGGAATCCAGAAGCAGGGATTGCAGTTTCAGGAGAAGGGGTATACCTTTTAGGACTGAGAGCAGGAGAAATTTCTTCACCCAGAGAGTGTGAGCCTGTGGAATTCATTGCTACATAATGTGGTTGAGGTCAAAATATTGTGTTTTCAAGGAGGTAGATACAGCTCTTGTGGGTAAAGGGATCGAGGGGCGAGAGGGGAAGGGTGGGATAAGGACATTGATCTCAATGATCAGCCATAATCATACTGAATGGGGCAGGCTTGAGGGGCCAAATGACTTACTCCTCCTATCTTCTATGTTTCTATCAGGGAAATATTATCTGATAGACTTAACCTAGTTTGTAAAAAACGTTAAAAGCTATAAAGCACATCAGGTGGCACCCAACTTGTTGGTTTAGTCACTTGTTAGCGATTCTCATATTTGCATTTAAAATACAAAAGGTTGTCTTGGATTGTAAGTATAGAAGGTGGTGGAAGTCAGTTCAGTTCATCTGCCAGGTTTAGAATCTAGAACATAGAAGAATACAGCACAGAGCAGGCCCTTCGGCCCTCGATGTTGCGCCAACCTGTGAACTAATCTAAGCCCATCACCCTACACTATCCCATCATCATCTATTTGCTTATCCGAGGGCTGTTTAAATGCCCCTAATGTGGCTGAGTTAACTACATTGGCAGGTAGGGCATTCCACGCCCTTACCACTCTCTGAGTAAAGAACCTGCCTCTGATATCTGTCTTAAATCTATTGCTCCTCAATTTGTAGTTATGCCCTCTCATACAAGCCGTTATCATCATCCAAGGAAAAAGACTTTCACTGTCTATCTAATCCTCTGATCACCTTATTAAATCCCCTCTTAGCCGCCTTCTCTCCAATGAGAACAGACCCAAGTCTCTCAGCCTTTCCTCATAAGACTTTCCCTCCAGACCAGGCAACATCCTGGTAAATCTCCTCTGCACCTTTTTCCTATGCTTCCACATCCTTCCTGTAATGGGGCGACCAGAACTGTACACAATATTCCAAGTGAGGCCGCACTAGTATTTAGTATAGTTGCAGCCTGACATTATGGCTCTAGAACTCAATCCGTCTACCAATAAAACCCAACACACCGTATGCCGCCTTAACAGCACTATCAACCTGGGTGGCAACTTTCAGGGATCTATGTACATGGACACCAAGATCCCTCTGCACATCTACACTACCAAGAATCTTTCCATTGACCCAGTATTCTGCCTTCCTGTTATTCTTCCCAAAGTGAATCACCTCACATTTAGCTGCATTGAACTCCATTTGCCACCTCTCAGCCCAGTTCTGCAGTTTATCCAAGATCCCCTGCAATCTGCAACATTCTTCCACTATTCCACCGACTTTAGTGTCATCTGCAAGCGTACTGAGCCATCCACCTATGCCTGCATCTAAGTCATCCATAAAAATGACTAACAGCAGTGGTCTTAAAACAAATCCTTGTGGCACATCATTAGTAACTGGACTCCAGGTCGAATATTTTCCATCAACCACCACTCGCTGCCTTCTTATGAAAGTCAGTTTCTAATTTAAACTACTAAATCACCCTCAATCCCATGTCTCCACATTTTCTCCAATGGCTTACTACGTGGAACCTTATCAAAGGCTTTACTGAAGTCCATGTACACCACGTCAACTGCCCTACCCTCATCTACATGCTTGGTTACCTTCTCAAAAAACCCAATGAGGTTTGTGAGACACGACCTGCCCTTGACGAAACTGTTGTCTATCTGAAATCCAATTGTTACTTGCTAGATGATTATAAATCCTAACTCGCTTCATCCTTTCCAAACTTTTCCTACAACATAAGTAAAGCTCACTGGTCTATAATTACCTGGGTCATCTCTACTGCCCTTCTTGAACAAGGGCACAACATTTGCAATCCTCCAGTGGATAATGATGACTCAAAGATCAAGGCCAAAGGCACCACCATCTCTTCCCTAGCTTTCCAGAGAGTCCTCAGATAAATCCCATCCGGCCCAAAGGACTTACCTACTTTCACACCTTCTAGAATTGATAACACCTCCCCCTTACTAACCTCAGTCCTTTCAAGTCTAATTGCCCGTATCTCAGTTTTCTCCTCTCCAATATTCTCCTTTACTTGAGTGAAAACAGATAAGAAATACTCATTTAGTACGTCTCTGATCTCCACAGGGTTCACATACAACTTCCCACTTCTGTCTTTGGCCCTATTCCTACCCTCATCATCCTTTTATTCCTCACATACCTATAGAAAGTTTTAAGGTTCTCCTTTATTCTATTTGCTAAAGACTGCTCATGTCCCCTCCTTGCTCTTCTTAACTCTCTCTTTAAATCCTTCCTAGCTACTCTGTTACTCTCCATCGCCTCATCTGAACTATCTCACCTCAACGTCACATAAGCATCCCTCTTCCACTTAACAAGAAATACAATTTCTTTGGTAAACCACAGTTCCCTTTCCTTATCATTTCCTCCCTGTCTGACAGGGACATATCTATCAAGGACACACAATATCTGTTGCTTAAACCAGCTCCACATTTTGATTGTTCCCATCCCCTCCATTTTGCTACCCCATTCTATGCCTACTACATCTTGCCTAATCGCATTATAATTTCCCTTCCCCCACTATTATTATTGCCCTATGACATGTACCTATCCCTTTCCATCGCAAAATGAAATGTAACCAAATTATGGTCACTCTCTCCAAAGTGCTCACCTACAACTAAATCAAACACCTGGCCTGGTTCATTATCGAGTACCAGATCCAGTGTGGCCTCCCCTCTTGTTGGCCCTTCAACATACTGTGTCAGGAAACCCTCCTGCACAAATTGGACAAAAACTGATCCATCCAACATACTAGAGTTGTTGTAGTTCCAGTTAATATTGGGGAAGTTAAAGTCCCCAAAATGACCACCCTGTTCCTTTCACACCTGCCCAGAATTGTTTTGCCAATCCTCTCCTTCACATCCCTGGAACTTTGCAGAGGCCTATAAAATGCTCCCAGTGGTGTGACCTCTCCTCTCATGTTTCTAACCTCAGCCCACATTACCTCAGTAGACGAGTCCACCGTTGTATGTCCTTGGCTAACAAGGTCACACCTCCCCCTCTTTTACCACCTTGCCTGTTCTTAATGAAAGATCTAAACCCTGGAACTTGCAACATTCATTCCTGACCCTGCTCTATCTATGTCTCCAAAATGGCCACAACATTGCAGTCCCAGGTACCTATCTATGCTGCAAGCTCACCTACCTTATTCAGGATACTCCCGGCATTGAAGTATACACACTTCAAACCAGTTTGCTGTCTGCCAGCACATTCCTGTGACTATGAAATCCTGTTCATGCCCTCCCTACTCTCATCCTCCTGTGCACTGGAACTACACCACAGGTTCCCATCCCCTTGCTGAGCTAGTTTAAACCCACCCAAATAGCACCAGCAAATTTCCCACCCAGGATATTAGTACCCCTCTGGTTCAAGTGAAGACCAAGGTTTCTGGAGATGACAGGCTGTTGACTTTGGCTTGTGGAGATTGACATCTGGCTTCATTAGAATTGGCATTTTGAGGGAAGGAAAAGTCCTTTAAAGTTTGAACGAAACCCTGAATTAAAGTTAGGTCCTGACATGACTATACCAATTGACATTGTTTTCAATTATCATTTGCTAGATCTGTCTGGGTTTGTTTGAACAGGTAGCATACTGTGATCCCAATTCATGTGGCTGGTCTGGTAGTTATATTTGAGATACAGAGTTTTGATCTTATAATCCAAAGAGGATCTCACATGGGACAGAGCAATCCAGATAGTGGTAGAAACTAAATTCCCAAAACAGGACAAGAGAAAATCAATCTAGCTCAAAAACATCATCAAAATTTGTCAAATTTCTAATTTATTAAAACATTTAAGCATCACATGATAGACCAACACAAAAAAATCTCCAGACTCTGACACAAGAACATTCAGTCCAAAGGAAAAACACCACCAGAAACATTGTGCAGCTTTATTACACAAATTATATTTTTGGAAGAAAATTGGACCTTTCTAGAGAATGTGCAAATGTGAAAAACACCCACCCTTGATCCCACTGAATAATGATGCATTCTTACATAGAGAGGTTAATATCTTACAGTTGATATGTTTGAAAGAAATCCTAGACTATTTTGACACATCTTCATTACAACACAGTACTTATACGATGATATGCCACTTACCAAAGATACATCTCGTCTGAATCAGATACAACTTGGGTCATAAAAGTTCATGCTCATCCAAATAAAACCCTGATCTGCTGATGTTGGAGATCTGAATCAAAAACGTAAATTGCTAGAGAAACTCAGCCGGTCCAATAGCAGATGTTTTGCCAGCAATTTAGTTTTTGTGAACAGTCATCCAATGCATTTCAGACTTGAGACAAGTAATACCATATTATCTTCAATTACCAAATGATTGTTGAGAATGGAAGCATAGCCTCCTGTTTTACGCACTCAACACCATTCAAAATCAAAGGAATATGTGAGTAGCCTTAAAAGATAGGCATCAATACTATGTGAAACAGATATACATTGGCTAACACCAATACTCACGTCAGAGTGGAAGAAACATAATGCTCTTAAATTCTACAGTATGTTGAAGGACCTCAACCAAGCTCAGAAGCCAAACACCAATGATCAATGTAATTTGATTTAACAAGAGAAAGATATGAGATCTTAGAAGAATGTTCATTCAATCCTAGATAAAACATACACCAGTCAAAGTTAATTATGTTAACGTGTGACAATTCTTTCTAGCTAAGAGATCAGAAGATACTCTTGGTTTTTGAAGCTATTGTACAAGCTGCAACCAAACCGACAAAATTTGATCATCAGACATTTATGACAGTGCAACCACCAGGAGTTAGTCATAGATTCTTGATACAGTCAGCCCAGCTTTTAGAAAAAACTAATATCAAAGCAGCACAATCACCTTTTTATTATCTGTTTGAATCTGATAAAACGATGGTGTCACCGAAATGTAAACCTGCAAGAATGGAAGTTGAGCTGCGAGGTTACCTCGTTACTCTGTCAACAGGAGAAGATGACTTCTTTCAGAAACCCAACAATCTTCTCTGGCACCATTTGAGAAAAAGAAAGATCCTCCAAAGGTGACAAATGTTCAACAGCAACATCGACACCAGAAAATATCACTGCAAAGGGCATTCAGGAAATCAAAGATCCACTAGGCTTTCAGTTTAGCAATGATCAGAACCTGAGTGTTTTATCTTAAAGCAGCAGACAGCTAACCCAACCAAGACATTAGCCATTTGAAAATCAAAGACTTGTGTAGGTTTGGGGAATGGCTTGTTGGTGTAATGATACACCTATTTGGTAAATCTACTTTACATATTTTATATGAAGTTGTATGAAACCTTTAATAATCAGAACAAAGCTTGGGGCAGAAATGTTCTGTTATTTCCTGAAAGTGACATTACAAGTTAAACTCTGTCCCTAAGGATGTAAAAGGACCACTCCTGGGAGGAGCCTAGGAAGGCGGTATAGTGGCTCAGTGGTTAGCACTGCAGCCTCGCAGAGTCAGGGACCTGGGTTCAATTCCCGCCTCGGGCGACTGTCTATGTGGAGTTTGCACATTCTCCCCGTGTGTGTGTGTGGGTTTCCTCCGGATGCTCCGGTTTCCTCCCACAGTCCAAAGATATGCATTTCAGGTGGATTGGCCAGGCTAAATTGCCAATTGCGTTAGGTACATTAGTTAGAGGAAAGTGGGTTACTCTTCAGAGGGTTGGTGTGGACGTGTTGGGCCAAATGGCCTGTTTCTGCTCTGTAGGGAATCTAATCTATCGATATGTGTGTTTCTGCATGTGTGCACTACTTCTTCACCTTAAGCGTAGCTTAAGGTTTCACAAAAAACTGGATCTTAAAAAACTATCATGTAACTCAGATATGATGTAATTTTCTATTGAGTACCAGGTAATACAACTGCACAGTTCAACAAGATATAGCCACTTTTCTCCTGGTCTTTGTAAGGGCATTCTTCCCCACTTGATATCAGTAACTTCCAGCAAGACCAATGAGAGGAATTGACACTGAATCTGCCCAAATGTCTTGCAAGGTATCTGGGCTCAACACAATGTGAACCAAACATGTTGGGTTGTCTTCTTTCTTTTTACTGTGAGTATGTTTCACATGAAAAGGTACCTTTGATAGAAAGTGTTTTCTCATTTCCTTTGAGAGCAAGATGTTAGATTAGCAATTAGCTCTCCAGAGTATCTCTCTCTATGGCATTTGCTCTCTGACCAATTTTTAAAATGTCTGTATTCTTATACAGCCCAACATCAGATCATCTCATTGATTCGAGGTTGACAAAACAGTAAATTCAAACTCCATTGAGTTTTAGTACCTTGGGGCATAATTTAAACTGGTCAAATTCGAAATGTTGTCAAATCAGCAACCAAACCTCAGGTATCCATTTCGCAGCCAAATGTTACATATTTTCAATTTTCCAGTACACTCTGGGACTGCCATCTAGTCATATACACAGGTGCTTGTAAGCTCTCAGTTCAGAACAGCATTTTCTCTCTCTTAAAGGTACAGTACACACCTTCAACTTCATAACAATTAGCAGACCAGTAATACAATCAATGTGCTATTGATGGCCAATCCAAACTGATCCAGTGTTACAGTGATGAGGTCAGGGTTGACGTCTTAGTCCAGCCAATGATATTTTGGATGTGATTTGGCCACAGTTTGGACTATTATGTGCTCAGAATATCCTGGCTCTTAAATGTGTATCTGAGCAAAGTCATTCTGTACTTGAAGATTGCAGACTTCTGTGTTGTAATGAATGGCAGATAGGAATTTTTAAAAAGCTGGTGTTACAACAAAGATCCTGCTTTGATTGTAAAATGAAAACATACCTGGAAGCTGCTAGGTCAATGATAACGGTTTAGCTCCTAGGGAAATATTTATCTTACTGATAGCTGTGATATAGACAGACAAGTAAACAATAAGTGGTAAATGTATCTATCCTCTGAGCATCAATCTGGGTGGGCACTCAGCATCTATGTTTGGGCTGCATTCATCTGAACCTTCACAGCCTTTTTGAATTTGTCAGAATTTGGGGTGAAGGTGTGGTCATTGGTCTCTGAAATTGCACGTAATGTGGCCTTGATGGCTACATTGATACTTTTCTATGGAGCCTTTAATTGTGTACTCCAATTCCAGCTTTAATCTTAATTGATCAATTGTTCCCAGTCTTGATGATTTCAGATCTACTTCAACTAGAAAATATGTTCCTATACCATTTTGACTTGTTCATGTGAAGACTGAACATTTGCATCAGATGCTAACAAACTCTTATGGACATTTGGAAAATCTATAGCAAAAATACCTATATATGTGTGTGTACATGTGTAGCGTACATATCGGTACGCCATCTAATGTTGATGGTGTTTAGTTTACATATGATTATGTAGAAGGTTAACATTGCTTCATCTAAATCAACTTTTTAGCATCCAAATACAGAGAACAGAGGTTTGATGCAGTAACTGATCAGAATTATTTCCATTCACATAATGCAAACAGGGTGTTTTATTCAAGGAAATTTGAATCCTCTGTCATCCTCTAAGAACCTAACTGCTTCACTAGTAGATACAGTTGATTTTTAACACCACACAGTTACTATAGAAACTAATAGGGTTTTTCTGTAGGGTTCATAAAAGGAGGTTAAAATTGTCATCTTTCATTCTGTCAGATAATTACAATGTTAAGTAAGCACCTCTCTTCTATGCATCCAATTCATAAACAGGAGGAAGATTTACAGACACAAAGTTGATGTCAACAACAGATTATATCAATCAGTTCTCATGCCATTTGCCCACATTTATGGGACTATAGTCATTATTGAGGTTTACTTATTGTGATTTGTGCTTTGGTCACAAAGCCTGACTTAACAATGATGGATTGATTTTTTTTTGTAACTTATAAAGCAGATTTTGATTTGTTATTTTGGGACCTTGCTCGTTATTTCCCTTCCCTTCACCATCCTGAGACAATGTAGCTATTTTAAATGTGCTTCTGACAATATGTGCTGTTTTTCACTTAAAGTCTGATTGTATTGGAGGTTAGAAAATATTTACTGTTATACTTAACCTAAATCACTTGAAGACAAGGGCAACAGATACATGGGAACATCACCCAAGCTCCCCCTCTCCCCTGCCCCAAGCCACTCAACATCCTGACTTAGAAATATAATGCTTTTCCTTCACTGTGGCTGGGTCAAAATCCTGAAACTCCCTTCTTAACAGCGTTGTGAGTATGCCTACAGTACATGGTCTGAAGGGGTTCAAGAAGGCAACCATGTTCTCCAGGGCAACTAGGGACAAGTAATCAATGCTGGCCAAATCACCAATGCCCAATTCCATGAACAAATGAACAAAAGGCTGCAATATGGGACTTAGGTTTACATATCTAAAATTATCTTAATGATGATGAAAGACAATTGTGGAACTAACAGGTGTGATTAAACTAATCTAATATCAGAGAAATAGCTTTTCTCAGTTTAAACTCAAAGAAGTTTACATATTCTGAGACTAAAGTAATTCATTAAAATCATCTTTTTCAAAGGAATCAAATAAAATTCTGTGTTAATTTTCTCGTAAATAAACAAAACTTTCCCACTTATTGCTGAGACAAAAAACTGCAAATGCTGGAATCCAAGACAGACAAACAGAAGGCGGGGAGAACCCAGCAAGCCAGGCAGCATTAACAGGGACAGGCAGGAGGCTGGGGGAACCCAGCAAGCCAGGCAGCATCAGGAGGGACAGGCAGGAGGCTGGGGGAACCCAGCAAGCCAGGAGCATCAGGAGGGACAGGCAGGAGGCTGGGGGAACCCAGCAAGCCAGGCAGCATCAACAGGGACAGGCAGGAGGCTGGGGGAACCCAGCAAGCCAGGCAGCATCAGGAGGGACAGGCAGGAGGCTGGGGGAACCCAGCAAGGCCAGGCAGCATCAGGAGGGACAGGCAGGAGGCTGGGGGAACCCAGCAGGCCAGGCAGCATCAACAGGGACAGGCAGGAGGCTGGGGGAACCCAGCAGGCCAGGCAGCATCAGGAGGGACAGGCAGGAGGCTGGGAGAACACAGCAGGCCAGGCAGCATCAGGAGGTGGAGAAGTTGATGTTTTGGGTGTAGCCCTTCTCCAGGACTCAGGTCCTGAAGAATAATTATACCCAAAATGTTGATTTCTCCAGCTCCTGATGCTGCCTGACTTGCTGTGTTCTTCCAGCCTCCTGCTTAGCTATCTTGAAATGCTAAAGTTGTTGAGGCATAGGGACACCCACAATGTGGTTAGATAGGGAATTCCAGGATTCTGATCCACAACACCTTTAACATCATAACTCCAAACAAACTCATCTCCAAACTCCAAGTCCTAGGACTCTGCTCCACCCTCTGCAACTGGATCCTCGATTTCTTGACCCACAGACCATAATTAGTAATGTTCGCCAGCAGCATCTCCTCCACAGTAATCCTCAACACCAGTACCCTACAAAGCTATGTACTCAGCCCCTTATTATACTCCTTGTACACTCATAACTGTGTGGTCAAATTCAGTTCTAACTCCATTTACAGATTTGCTGATGATGCCACTGTAGTGGGTTGGATTTTAAACAACAACAAGACAGAGTACAGGAAAGAGAGAGTGCTCAGTAGCATGGTGTAAAGACAACACCCTCTCCCTCAATGTCAGCAAAATGAAGGAGCTGGACACTGACTTCAGGAAGTGGAGTGGAGGACACACTCCTGTCTGTATCAATGGGGCCAAGGTGGAGATCGTCAAGAGCATCAAGTTTCTCAGAGCAATTATCACCAACAATCTGTCCTGGCCCATTCACTTCGACACTATAGTCAAGAAAGCACACCTTAGGAGGCTATGAAAATTCAGCATGTCCATAATGAGTCTTACCAATTTGTACAGATACATCATAGAAAGCATCCTATCTGGATGCATCACAGCTCAGTATGGTAACTGCTTTGTCCAAGACCGCAAGAAATTACAGTGAGATGTGAATGCATTCCAATCCATCACACAAACCAGCCTTCTTTCCAATGACTCTGCTTACACTTCCTGCTGCATTGAGAAAGCAACCAACATAAGCAAAGACCCCTCTGACCCCTGTTATAATCTCTTCCAAACTCTTCCTTCATGCAAAAGTTACAAAACTTTGAAAACATGTACTAACCGCTTTAAGAACAGCTTCTCCCCAGCAGTTATTATACTTCTGAACCTCTCTTATGTTAGAGTTGATCTTTCTTTTCACCTTCTCAGTAGCTGTAACACTCTATTCTGCAATCTGTTCTATTTCTGTAAGGTATGATTTGCACACACAACAATACCTTTCACTGTAGCTCGGTATGTGACAACAATAAACCAAATCAATGCTGAAGGTGTGGTGATATCTTTCCAAATTATGAGGATGAGTGGCTTTGAGGGGAACCAACAGGTGGTGCTGCTGCCCTAGTCTTTCCAGATGGTAGAGGTTCCAGATTCGGAAGGTACTGCTGAAGAAGCCTGACTGAGTTACTGTCGTGCATCTTGTCGATTGCATATACCGCTGACACTGTGTGTCAATGATGAAAGGAGTGAATGTTGAAGGTGGTGGATAACATATCAATGAAACAGGCTGCTTTGTCCTGGAAGATGCCAAGCTTCTTGAGTGTTGTTGGAGATGACCAACCTAAACATTAGTACTCCATTATAGCTGACAGCAAAGCATATTCTCAATTCCCAGTTCCCAACTTTGCTAGGGCTGCTTGATGTCATACTCAGTTAAATATGGCTTTGATGTCAAGGGTAGTCACTTTCCGGTCACCTCTGGAATTCAGTTCTTTTGTCAATGTGTGGATGAAGGCTGCAATGAGGTCAGGAACTGAGTGACCCTGGCAAAACCCAAGCTGCCTGCTGCCCTCTAGTATTTGGCACTGCTCTGCTTCATTTTGTTTTCTTTTATCATGAAGCGTTATCACCTCCAGATAAAATTTCCTCTGTGTTTCTGTAAAGCATATCAATAGAGTTCACTCTGAGGTTTGAATCATTCCATTAGTTTTCTCAGATCAAATGAAACTCAATGAATGAAAGTGGCCATTAGTCACAATCCATTCTGAAATCATTCTGAAGAAGTCTGAACAGATCCTCCCTCTCATTGACATTGAGGACATGGTTCAGAATGCAGGGAGTCAAGCTCATTGCTTAGGAACGTAGTGGGCAATCTGTCTTTTACAATAATATAATATTCTGCATTGCTGCAATCATTATCACTCCAAAATCCAGCGACTGGTTTTCCATCACCTTTGACAATTAATGGGAGGGTTGGAAAATTCAATCTCCTTTTGTCTTTGAATATTAAGATTATGTGAATTGCTAAATGAAGGTCCATGGGACCTTAAGATACTGGAGTAGAATTAGGTCTTTCAGTTCATCGATTCTGCTCTGCCATTTGATCATGGCTGATATGTTTCTTATCTTCATTCTTAGCGAGTTTTGAGAAGATTTGTAGCTCAGGTTGAGGTTCTGGATGTAGGTTTGCTTGCTGAGCTGGAAGGTTCATTTTCAGATGTTTCATCACCATACAAGGTAACATCTTCAGAGACCCTCTGGATGAAGCTTCACCTGGTTGATATTACCTAGTATGGTGACGAAACATCTGAAAATGAACCTTCCAGCTCAACGAGCAAACCTATATCCACAACTTCATTCTCCCAGTAATCCTTGATCCCCCTACTAGTCAAGAAACTATCTATCTCTGTTTCCGTGCTGTATGACTCTACACCTCCACACCCATAGCCTCTGCAGCAATGAGGATAACAATCTGACCCCTCCTCACTGCTCCTTCACAGAGCCCATCCCCTCTCCTCAGGGGCAGGAGAACATGGGCTGAGGGGAAGGAGTTGTCTGTTCAGCCCCACTCCCTTAAGATCGTGGCTGATCTGCCTGTGGCCTTAAGATCAGATCCCTCAATCTTCTTGGGCTGCATTTGGATTCCAGCGGCAATGAGGTTCAAATTGTAGAATCATAGAATCCCTGTGACAGTACACCATTTGGCCCATCGAGTCCACACTGACCCTCTGAAAAAGCCACCCAGACTCACTCCCCCCACCCATCCCATAACCCTTCATTTCCCACAGCCAATCCACCCCAACCTGCACATCTTTGGACTGTACCACCCTGTCAAATGCAGATGATTGTGTTCCTTTACAGGATGTGGGCACCACTGGCTCGCACCTAATTCATTTCCTAATTGTCCCCTGGAGAAGGTGACTACTGTCTATGATCAGTGGTAATCATTGATACTGTATAACATTTGATCAAATTATAGACAGTCCTATTACTACTAAGTAAACTAAGAACTTTTAAATGAAAAAAGATTCTACATTTTAAAAATATAACTTTGGTATTTATTTCTTAAGAATATTAACAAGTCTGTACAATATATATTCATGCTGTTCAAAGATGAAGGCACTCTATTACAGAAAACAACAACACAATGGTGGTTCATGACAATATATTAATATTTGAAAATATTTGTATATAACTGTGTGAGGGTAAAGTCAGATGTTCTGCAATTGTTTTTGTGATTATGATCTCTAGCCCAAATTCCACATTGACAATCTAAGAGCTGGCCAAGCCCAAGGTACAATGCCTTTTCCACGATCAGATGTTGCTTTGATGCTGTTCTTATGCTAGAATGAAGCTGAAGAAGAGATGAGTGGGTGGAGTTAGCCACTCCTGCTATTGGACAGCAGCAACAACTGAGTGGACCAGCATGTGGGCTGAGAGCCTTAGTAGTGCAGTCCAGTGCTGTATAGAGAGGTACAAGCAATGGGTTTTCTGTGCAGAGGGAGCTGTCTGCATGGAATTAGACAAGAAGGGTTTACTGTGCAGATTTCAAACTGCCACAAGCCTCATTAGTATGTGAATGCATAATGCTGCAAATGAGGCAAATATGTGTAATTTGCATAATCTCTTTTCTCGCTGGAAAGAGATAAATGAAGTTGTGTTGCAGGACCCACATATATAACAATTTAGGAGTACCATTTTAAATTATCTTCATAACCAGCAGAATTGGGATTTAATAAAAGGCCATTTTGAGACTTATTTATGAAGATAGTGCCAATGGTTTAATGGTGAAGACGGTCTCCGGAATCACTGAGCTAAAGATATCCTGTTTGATTCTTTGTCTGCATCGAGCCAGCTGATCATAACCAAGGCAGTGACAGCCATGTGGCTCAGCATCCCTGGGCAGAGCAAAGCATAATCAGCCAGGTTTCCTGCTCCTCATCACCCAGTGACTCATGCTGACAAAATCACTTTTTTTTTGGCAACTTCAGTCACTGAAAGAAGTGAGGAAGGGGGTTATTGAGGAACATGCATTTTACTTGATATAATATGTGCATGCTTCTGATTTGCTACAATTTCCTCAGTATGTTGAATGTGAATGTGCACGCAGTGCTACAGTTAGAACAGATCCCTGGGATAAGCAAGCGCTGCTTTGTGTTATTTCCCCCTGTGGTTTGTTCCCAGCACAAGAACTAACTCAATCCAGCAGCCCAACGCACTTTAAAATGTTTAATTACAAGGCTGGCACATGCAAGGCAAGAATGATACACCATCCATTTGTTACCCATAAAGATGAAACCATCCTTTTATTTCCTATCGTGGTAAGTGGTTTAATCTTTGGGGCTTCCAGCCAATATGTATACTGTAAGGTATTTCGGACAAAGGTATCAGGGAATGGTTACTGTGCAGAATGAGGCCACGCAACCCATCCAGCCTGCACTAGCTCTCTGAATGAGCATAATGACTGTCCTATTCAGTCACCTTTTGCCTGTAATGCTGCACATTATTCCTTTTTTTCAAATAATGACCTAATTTCCTTTTGAAAGCTTCCATCAAAGCTGCCTCTACAATTTTTTTTCTCAGGCAGTGCATTCCAGATCCTGACCACTGACTGTGTGGGAAGGTTTCTCTTTATTCAGAAACATAACGACATGGAAATTAGGAGCAGGAATAGGCAATTCAGCCCATCAAGCCTGCTGCACCATTTGACATCATCATGGCTGATCTTATCCTGGTCTCAACTCCATCTCCTGCCTGCTCCCCATAGTCTTTTTTTTCCTGCCTTTCCTCAGAAATTCAAGCTATTTTCTACTTGAATCTGCCTCCACTGCTTTCTGGGGCAGCAAGTTCCACAGATTCACAATCTTCTGAGAGAATTACTTTCTCCCCATCTCAGTTCTGAACCTACCTCTTCTCACTCTCTCGATCTATAACCAGTTGTTCAAGATTATTCCATAATAAGAAAGGTAAACGGAATCCTAGCATTTATTGCAAAAGAACTGAAGTATAAAAGTAAAGAAATGTTGTTGCAATTGTACAAAAGTATTGGTGAGACCAAACCTGGAGTATTGTGTCCAGTTCTGGTCTCCTTACTTGAGGAAGGATGTGGTGGCACTGGAGGCAGTTCAGAGGGTGGGGCGGGGGGGGGGGTCACCAGTTGATTCCAGGGATGAAAGGGCTGTCAGACCAGGAGCAGTTGAAGAGTTTGAGCTTATATTCACTAGAGTTCAGGAAAATGAGGGTGGATCTGACTGAGGTATATAAAGTGATAAGGGGAATTTATAAGGTGAATTTTGAACAGATATTGAGGCATTTCTAATGTTGGCAAAGTTTCTGCCTATACCATGGGCCCTGTTTCTGGCACAGCTGCCCTTCTGTCACCGTCCTGAGCACCGTACTTGCCCCCCTCCCCAACTCCTCACCCACATATACTGAACCCCTTAGAGCCTCAGGCACTGGTAATTGAGACATGATCTCCACCTCCACCGACTTATCATCCCATGCTCCATAAACAATCCCTTCTCAACTCCTCTTTAATCTTTCCACTAATTATTCCAAATCTATTAGTTATTGACCTCTCTCTCAAGGAAAAGATTGCTTCCTGTCAACTGCATTCCTCCCTGTCCACTTTAACCATGGCTGCTTATTATCTCAGCTGCTCAGATTTTATGGAGCTTGATTAAATCTTCCCTCAGAGTCCATTCTTCCAAACAAACAGCCCCTTTCTGATTGGCAACAGATTTCTGTCAGTGCAACAAGTTTGAAAAGTGTGATTGGGGATATACAATTTGGAAAAATGAATTTGAATCAGTTCCCTGTCTTGAAACTGTGTATGTGAATGTGTGTGTGTATATGAGGGTGTGTGTGTGTGTGTGTGTGAGAGAGAGAGAGAGAGAGAGACACCATGTCTGTCTTTCTTTATCTCTCAAATGCATGTACACATACACACACACTCTCAGTGTTTTTTTAATTCATTCACAGTATGGGATGTCTCTGGCTGGGCCAACATTTTTGCCTTTTCCTAATTACCCTCTAGAAGGTAGTAGTGAGCTGCCTTCTTGAACTGTTGGTGAGGGGATAGCCACAATGCTATTAGAGTGGGAGTTCTTGGATTTTGACCAAGTTACACTGAAGGAACAGCGATACATTTCCAAGTCAGGATGGTGAATAACACTCTGTTACCAACATTTGCACATTGCAGATTATCAATTACAGCTCTCTAGTGTCATGTTAGTCCTCTCTCTTCACTTCTCCATTTGCTGCCTTTCTTGCTACCAATGTACATTATTTCAATAGTCAACTTGAAATAGTAACGGCGGCACAGTGGCACTGTGCCACTGTTGCCTCACAGCGCCAGAGACCCGGGTTCAATTCCCAACTCAGGCGACTGACTGTGTGGAGTTTGCACATTCTCCCCGTGTCTGCGTGGGTTTCCTCCGGGTGCTCCGGTTTCCTCCCACAGTCCAAAGATGTGCGGGTCAGGTGAATTGGCCATGCTAAATTGCCCATAGTGTTAGGTTAAAGGGGTAAATGTAGGGGTATGGGTGGGTTGCGCTTCGGCGGGTCGGTGTGAACTTGTTGGGCCGAAGGGCCTGTTTCCACTCTGTAAGTCTTGACTATGGGATTTGGACAATCTGGGATTCTGACTGGATAGGCTGATCTTGTTCACATGTATTCAACATTACAGTGACAATCTTGGATCATGTCTGGAATAAGTTGTATCACTCTGAGCTCTGGCTGATGTAATATATGTACAGATGTCCCATACCCTGTGACCATCAGACTCAGCCTAATTTCTTGACTTGAGTAAAATGAATGCCTTCCTTTTGTTTCCCAATGTCCTTTCAGTGCATTGATGATATTGGATCTCAGTTGTTCTGTTTATCTGAGGACCTTAGCCACCTGTCCCTCAACCAGGTGTTCTGCTCCGTCTTCAAGATTGACAAAAGTTTCAGACCAATATCTAGTGTTATACCCCCCTCTGCTGCTTTTGTACATTTCACGAGTTACTTGACCTTCTCACTGTATTGAGATGCTATGTTTCACCTGAGGTAGTGTTCTAAAACTGACACATCTGTTTTTCCTTCTGGTAATCCTTCTGATTACCAATTCCACTGGGTGGTACCCATTCTTCAATGATGTTGCTCTGGAACAGGGTTCCAGAGTCATTGAGATGTCCATCATGGAAACAGACCCTCCCGTCCAGCTTGTTCATGGCAACTAGATATCCTAACTTAATCTAGTCTCATTTTCCAGCACTTGGCCCATATCCCTCTAAACCCTTCCTATTCATATACCCATCCAGATGCCTTTTAAATGCTGTAATTGTATTACCCTCCACTGAACTGAGCTGGATTCTTATGTGTCAGTCACTTCATAGTTTTGACTCCTTTTTCTGCTTCTCTGTTTGACTGAGAATGAACTGGAGATCTATCAGCTGGGGTCTCAAAGTCAATACTGCTTTGCTCACTGTGGTCTACCCAACAGCGGGGTGGTGCTGCAAAACCTGGCTCAGCAATTACCTCTCAACCAGAGGAGAATGTCTTCTCTGAGAAGTATTGAGGATTCTGGCACATTGAGACCAATTCAGCTTCCTGTGTGAGAAAACATTGAATCTCCTGATGTTCACCAGAAAGCTCATCCCCCTCAAAGAACACCACTAAGCTGACAACTAAAGAAATACTGCTATTGGCACAGGGTCTCAAAAACAAATCCACCTATCTTTCTGAAATCCTGACTGGAACACACTCCAACACATTTCACACCCTACAAACTGATGCCAGACCCATCTCCCTGTGATAGTCCTGCTTGATAGCCAATGACTCCTGAATATATGCAAATATTAAATAATGAGATTAAGTGCAAATTTGATCACTTGACTTTGACACTCGATAGTAACCCATTAATTTGAACCTGACTGGTTTACTCTGACTCTCAATTTTGGATGCCAAGCATTATGTGTATTCCTGTAGTAGATATAGTGACATCTGAGAAGTAAAAATCTCAAATAGGTTTCAGCTGTGTTTAACTTGTAATTCAAAGCACAAAGTTGACTGAAGTGATAGTCAATTTATTTTCTTTTGCTTTGACATTCCTTACGCACTGAGATAGCTCCTCAGTTGAACATTGAGTATCAAATTTCCAAAGATGTTGGAGCCCCACCATCCAGACCTTCCGTATCACAATGTAAAGTCAGTGCCACCAGGTTATGAAACCATTGAGGGCATGACAACTGTGATGAAATCTGTTTAGCCCCTAACATTTGCACAAATAAAGCATCAAACAGATATTGCCCTTTCTCGAAAGACAAGACCCATTAGGGCCATTAGCACCTTAGCTGAGTTCAGAAAATAGAATTGTCCAGTCATTCACAGCTCCTAATCTCCCTATAATCTCACTATGCACTGTCATTATCATGTCTTTATTGCTACCTTTGCTTCTGCAGTCATGACTCACCTTCTCTCAGCCTAGTATAAATACCTCCCTATTTCTCCCTTTATTTTTGGCTATGACAAAGGGTCAGTTAGACTTGAAACGTCAGCTCTTTTCTCTCCTTACAGATGCTGCCAAACCTGCTGAGATTTTCCAGCATTTTCTTTTTTGGAATTGTCCAGTATTTGGCATCTTAATCAAAGTTATTTATTGATTTTTTTTGAGAATCCCTAAAGTGTGGAAACAGGCCCTTCGACCCAACAAGTCCACACTGACCCTCCGAAGAATAACCCACACAGACCGGGTGGGTTATTCTTCAAAGGAGTGGCACAGTGGCTCTATAGTGAGCACTGCTGCCTCACAATGCCAGGGACCCAGTGCCAGACAGTTGCCCAATTCCAGGTGCTCCTGTTTCCTCTCACAATCCAAAGATGTGCAGGTCAGGTGAATTGGCTGTGCTAAATTGTCAACAATGTTCAGGGATGTGTAGGTTGGGTGCATTAGTCAGGGGTTAAATGTAGGGGAATAGGTCTGGGTGGGTTACTCTTCAGAGGACTTGTTGGGCCAGAGGGCCCATTCCCCTATCCAATATTTACTCCTGACTAATAACCTACACTATGGACAATTTAGCATGGCCAATTCACCTAACCTGCACATCTTTGGATTGTGGGAGGAAACTGGAACACCTAGAGGAAACTCATGCAGACATGGGGTGAACGTGCAAACTCCACACAGTCGCCTGAAGCTGGAATCAAACCCAGGTCCCTGGTGCCGTGAAGCAGTAATGCTAACCACTGAGCCACCATTTCCGCTGCAGATATTTCAAAGACTACTGCAAATTTAATGAGACTCACTTGATGATGCAAGTACTCAAGGCATCATTTTTGGAATCTATAGAAATCCATTCTGCAGGCATTCAATCAAGTCACACACTGCATGATGTAATTTAAGGGATCCACCCTTGTCTGCATACTCCCCAGCCACTGAAGATGAGGTCATGCCAGGAAATTGGACCCAACCTGTTTTACTAAGTCAAGGTCATTCACATTTCATTGAACTTTGAAGGATTCCTTTGTGTCACTTTCAGCATTATTTATTCCAGCTTTGGAAATCTTGTATAATTTACCTTCCCTATGAATTTTTGCATTTTTGCCAAAGCCTTCAAATTCCTTGCCAAAGTGTTTCTGGAGTCTGGCCAATAGCTGCTACAGCTCATTGAGCAGGGAGCTGGGGAATCTACTTGACATTCTGGAATCAGACAGAACCCATTTTCACCACCCACAGCAAGGCTTCTCTCACCATCTCTCTTTATATCCTTATATTCCAGGACTGAACACAATACTTCAACTGTGACTTAACTAATGAATTCCATAAGTTCATTATAACATTCTGGGTTTTGAATATACCTCAGGATCCCATCTTCTTTAATAACTGTCCTCATGGAGTCATATAGTAGACAAGAGGTTCTTTGGTCCATTGAGTCTGCACTGTCCTATCTACATTAATTCTAGTTTCCAGCACTTGGCCCATAGCCTGCATGTTATGACATTTCAAGTGGCTCATCCAACTGCTCTTTAAAGGTTGTGACGTTTCCCACTTATACTGCCCTCCCACGCAGTGCACTCCTGATTCCCACCATCCTCAGGCTGAAAAAATCTTTCCTCAAATCCCCTCTAAATCTCCTGCTTTTCACATTAAAATTCTGCTCTCTCATAATTAACCCTTCAACTAAGCAGAACAGCTGCTTTATATCCACCATTTCTATGCGTTTTACAATCTCATACATGTCAAACAAGTCCCCCCTCCCCCCGCCTTCTCTGCTCTAAAGGAAACAACTCAAGCTTATTCGGCCTCTCTTCATTGCTAAAATACTCCATCCCAGGTCACATCCTGGTGAATCCTCTTTGCACCCTCTCCAGTGTAATCCCATCCTTCCTATCATGTAGTGACCAGAACTGCAAGGGCAGCAAGACCAGGAGTACCCTAGATCGGTATGGATTTCAGCAGCAAAGTGCTCTGGCAGTGATAAAGGGGAGTGTTATAATGATGGTCGAAATGGGAGCTTTTAGCAATACTATGAAAATTATGTCCAAAGCACGTTCTGGGTGTTAGGTACATGACCACATTCATAGACAAGTGTTCTAGTCTCAGAAAGTTGTTTTGAAACAGGTACAGAGTCAGTGACATTTCTGGGCATTTGGATGATCAAGGGTCTTTATAAATTCAAATTTCAAAACCTGACAAATCATTGTAATGAAACTATTGCAGGCAAACAGTCTCCTACTCCTACACTAGAGTGACTGACATTTGTTTGAAATTTATGTAAAACAAAGCAGGAAAAATCATTTATAAAAATGCTGGAAATCTGAAATATAAGCAAAAAGTGCTGGAGAAACTCAGCAGGTCTGACAGCATCAGTGGAGAGAGAAAAAGAATTAATGTTTCGAATCCAATGACCCGTCTTCAGATTCACAAGACTGCTCTTAGAGACAGAGAGACTGACCTAACCAATTTTTCAAAACGACATGGCCGACTAAAATCTGGTTGAGTATGGGGCTGTTTGTATATCACTTCACCTACCTTCTTCCACATTGTCCGTCCTGACAATACTTTCTCAATGTGGGATGTTCTGGATGAAGGGAATGCTAGTAAGGGAGACATATCAGTATCTCCTGTATATGTGTGCACACTAATTATTCACACAGGATGCATTGATCTCATTCACTGTCACGGTTTTACTGTTTGCTTTTTCTGATCATTTATGATTTCATAACAAAGAGCTTCAGCAATTAAACAGTAGGATTCCATGGCATTTCTTTGTAAAAATTGCAACATCTCCTGAATTTTTGATAAAAACAGAAAAACAAAATTTCCTGGTTTGGGGGAGGGTGTTTTGCTCCTGTTAGAAGCAACATCCCCTCATTAGACTTTAATTAAAATGCTGATAATTATATCTCATCTGGAAATTAAAGTCTCCTTCTTTTCTGTGGGTTGTCGTTTTATGTTTAATCAGTTATTGGACAGGTACAATTGTGTACTCCCTTTCGCTACATCTTTCAATTTATAAACAACATAGAAACCAATTTGTATTTTCAATTAAACACCTTAGTGTGGAATATTTTTGAAAACAATGTTTTTGAAAAGTCTTGTCAGATTTAAAGCTGAGATGGATTGAATATCATGCAATAACTTGGTGCAATAATACAGCAATGTCCCAGGCTCACTGATCTTGTATGGGTTTGGGTGATATTTTAGAATATTGTAATCAAATAGGGAAAACGTGAAAATATCAATTTCCAGTTCTCTTAGAAATTAGGAATATCCAGGAATTTCAGAAGGGAGAAGCTCAGAAATGTATCCTGCTTTTCTTGAATGCCTCATTGCCAATTCATTGCCAAGTTCCCCTCCCCCAAACCATCTTCCATATCTTCCAATCCCCCTCCCCCGCTCTCTAGGGATTACAAAGAGCCAGTGCATAATAGCTTCGTATTCAATAGAACACAGCAAAAGATTTCACTGATCCATGGTTTTGGGGAGGGGGTGGCTGGGGGTCACTCAACCCAAACTGGTGAGAGTATTTCGTACAGAATGGCTGACTTCCTCTCCGTCACAGTGCACTGAAGAAAATCGTTCAAAAAGCTTCCAGTCTGATCTGAGTTCATGGTCATTTGCATGAACCTGCTGATCTCTCGTGTGAATTTGCACAATTGTCAGGGGCTTCTTTTCACCTCTTGGATGTGAACAGACAAGAATCTGCTCTGAACATGAAGGATGGAAATCTCCTCCAAATGCACCTTCGGAGGAGTCTGCAGCAAAATCATTTCTCGTCAGTCCCTCATGAAGAGGCCACAATCAGAGGGAATACTGACTGGAAACATCCCAGATATGGAGTGAACTGGGTCATGGGAGGTTGGGACCTTTAAAGCAATGTCTGTGTCCTCGGAATCTGAGATCGTTGTTGGGAGGAAGGGTGGGGGGAAAGGGGTGAAAGGGCACCATCACGGCCCTATCCCGGTCCAAATAAATTTCTAAAGGAGTTGATGAGGTGAACTCCCAGCTCCTTTTTCCTGCTGGAAGACCTTCCTTTTTCACTTTCTTGCTGTTAGCTGTTTGTCACATTTTCCTGCACATTTTACATTTCAAATAAATCAATTATTAACTCTTTGAGCACTGGACTCTTTTTCAAAAACAGCTTTGAAAGTCTGCCCTGCTGTCAATCACATAAACAAAGGTCAGGATTCGGTTTATGTTATCGTTCAGGATTACAGACAGGAATTTGGGAAAGGTGTGAAGCCACAACATTTTGATATATTCCAAATTAGTAGAAAACTTAGGGTTTTATTCATTTGTTGCTATGAGACCACAGACAAGCTCAGTCCAGTTCGATTGATCCTATTAACATCGTCAGCCATGTATGTGGTTAGACTTTGTCACTGAATTGAGATATTTTACCCTTTCTCAAATCTTCTTCTTGCCCAAAGAAGTGTGCATTGGATCAGAATATAAAGGTGAACTCTATAGGCAGCTGCAATGGTCACAGCACATCACCAATAACTGTGCCTCACTATTCAACTGAAGCAGCCCATCTCCACATGTAGCAAGACCCTGAACAATATCCAGGCTTGGGTTAATAAGCTACAAGTAATATTCATGGAACCAGAGAATCCTTAGTGTGGAAGCAGGCCCTTCGGCCCAACAAGTTCACACTGATCCTCTGAAGAGTATCTCACCTATATCCATTCCCCTACCCAATTACTCTACATTTACCCCTAACTAACACAACCCTGAACACTATGAGCAATTTCCAATGGCCAGTCCACTCTAACCTGCACATCTTTGGATGGTGGGTGGAAACTGGAGCTCAAGGAGGAAACCCACACGGACACGGAAAAATGTGCAATTTCCACACAGACAGTCGCCTGAGGGTGGAATCAAATCCGGGTCCCTGGCGCTGTGAGGCTACAGTGCTAATCACTGAGCCACTGTGTCACCCCAGAAATGCCTCAAATGTCAGGCAATAGTCATTTCCAACAAGTCTGAATCTGACCATCATCCCTTGAGATTGAATGGCATTGCCGTCAGTGAATCCCCAGCTATCAACATCCTTGGGGTTATCATCAACTAGAAAGTGAACAGTGCTTGTCATAAAACTACACGAGCAAGCCAGAAGCGAGGAATCTAGTAGCAATTTATTCACCTGCTAACACCCCAACAGCTGCCTGCTGTCCACAGGGTAGGAGTGTGATTGAATACTTTCCATTTGTCTGAGTGAGCACAGCACCAAGAGGACACGTTTGACATCATTTAGGACAAAGAAGTCCAGTTGATTAGCATCATATCCACAAACATTCATGCCCTCTATCACCAACATTCATTTGCAGCAGTGTGTAACCCCCAAACGATGCACTGAAGAAATTCAGCAAGGCTCCTTCGACAGCACCTTCCAAACCCACTACCACTACCTCTACCCCTACCCCTACCCCTACCACTACCACTCCCAACAGACAGCAGTTATGTGGAACACTACCACCTGCAAGTTCCCTTCCAAGCCACTCACTGCTCAACTTGGAAATATATTGCTGTTCCTTCAGTGTCACTAGGTCAAAATCCTCAAATTCCTCCCTAAAGGCATCATGGGCCTCTCTATCAAATGGGCTGCAGCAGTTTAAGGCAGTTCATGACCAACTTCTTATGGGCAACTAGAAATGATCAATAAATGTTGACATAGCTAATGATGTCTATATCCCATGAATGAATTTAAAAATGAATTCATGATTGATCCCTACCTGCCCTCTTTGGCAAACTACACTGCTCAGTAGCTGAATAAAGGAATAGCTTTGGAATTGGAGACTACTCAATCAATCTTATAACAGCACTTTTTTTCCTTAAGTTTTGGGAGGAAGTTCACATCAAGATATCTGAGCGTTGCTGAGTCTGTGACTGTTCGTAGTGGCCAGCCCAAGATCAATGAGCGGGAGGTGGCAGCAGCTTTTGAGGGAAGTGAAAGATGATACTGTTCCTTAGCAGCAGTCACCACAACCTCCAGCCAATGACTAAACAACAACAACTTCCAAACATCAGAAAAGAATCCCTCTGAACATTTCACTTGATGGAGAACAAAATCTTAAGAAAATGGCAGGAAAAATGAAGGGAAGTCCAACAGGATGTACAATTTGCAACGTTTCTGAAGTTTAGGAGAGTAAGACAGATTGGTTTGGGTGTGTAAAAGGGAAACACTAATTTAAACTTTCAAACAAAATTGCTGGAAAAGCTCAGCAGGTCTGGCAGCATCCGTGGAGAGAAATCAGAATTAATGTTTCAGGTTGTTCCGAAATGTTAACTCTGAATTTCTCTCCACAGGTGCTGCCAGACTTGCTGAGCTTTTCCAGCAATTTCTTTTTTTTGTCTCTGATTTACAGCATCCGTAGTTCTTTTAGTTTTCGTCAATTTATACTGCATGGGAAGTGGATGTTGATTGGTTGGTAAGTGGATATTTGATTTACAGAAGTATCACCATTACTTAATTACAACGTTGGTTAGAGAAAAAAACTGCGGATGCTGGGATCCAAGGTAGACAGGCAGGATGCTGGAAGAACACAGCAAGCCAGGCAGCATCAGGAGGTGGAGAAGTCAATGTTTTGGGTGTAACCCTTCTTCAGGACTGGGGTTGGGTGTAAGGGGAGCGCCAGATAAAGGGGGTGATGGGGACAGGGTGATGAAGTGGAGAGGTGAAGACAGCAACTTTTTAGGCAAGTTTATTCTCTACTAATCAGAGTACCCTTGCCAACTTATTCGTATCCACTCCTCTTGCAGTATAACTTGGGGCTCCCTGTACATTTTGATATTCTCATGAGTCAGTCCTGATGAGCGCAAGATGAAAAGCTTTAACGACGTCTCTTATTTCTCAGCAAAACCTGGACCAGCAAGCAATTAAAGTAACCGAAAATGGGAGGTGATTCAAACAAGGATGTTGTTTTAAAAGGTTTAAGTGCAACCTCGTAATGTCATGTTTATTGATATCTCTGGGTCTTTTATTGATGCTTTCCACATGTTTACATTCTGCTGTCTTTTGTTTGAAGTTTTTGCCATGTAGCTCAACATGTCCATAAAACCACCACTATCCATTCATTTCCAGGCCATCCACAGCACTCTAGCGGAGCAAAGGGAAGATCAGGTTTTGGCTCCAGGCCACGATCCGTGTGTGCTGCTAACACTTCACACAGAATCTTCTGCTTAGAATGTCCCCAATGTTCATAGAATATGTGTGTGTAGAAAGGACTGGCGGAGGGATGACATTAAAGATGGTGTTGAACTTTCAGTGCAGCACAACTGAAAGGTTGAAAAGACAAAGAGGAGAAGATGTATTTATCGTGAGAAATGCAATCGTGCTTAAGTGGCAAGAAGCTGATATCTTGAAAAAAAAATGTTTGCACTCATTTTAGGTATAGTCCAACACAATGACAAATCATAGGGACCCAAGTAAACCTTCCCACTGGCAGGATGACGGCAATGAGATTCTGGTCATTATTTGAAACGAATGAAAATTAAAAAGTTTCAAAGAGGCAGGAAGCCAGTCGGTACAAAAATTTAAAATGGAAGCCAGAAAGATATTAGAGAATTCTAAAATAGGTTTGGGTGACATTTCCATATTTCCAGGGACAATAATAAAAATAAATTTCTGTATCCTCTCCATTATCTTCCAACTGCAAAACAATGTTTCATATTGGCAATGCTTGTTCAGCGGTTACAATGTTAACCGAAGGATTTATAAACTAAATAATACCTTGTTTCTTGCATGCCTTCTGGAAATGCAATATCACTGACACATTCCAACAAGATTTATTAATATTAAATAACCACATTTTTCACAATCGAGCATGATAATTTTATGAAATTTCTGGAAGAAAAACGCTGAAAGCAAAAGAAGTTTTATGCTTCTGTTAAAATTGCAGACAGAAAAATTTGCTTTTGAATGCAGTTAGCAAACTTGCATTAATCAAGGGCGTCATGCACAGCCCGCAAAGAATACAAAATCACCAACTAACTAACTATCCACAAGTTTCCAACTGTTGGTAAGCTGTGGGTTTTTGTTCCTTGCCCTTGGACAACACGTTCCACAAAACTTTCCTCAGTCTTATTTCCTGCATGAAAATAATCAATAGCATTTCGATAGGGTTATTTTCATTGGTTTTCATATTTAGCTTTGGCTATAAAGAGAAGGATTCATACCCATCTGTCCCTTGTTGCTTTACAAACTGTAAATTAACCAACTTGGGTTATGACTAAGCTTTACCAAGGGAATAACATTTATCCACACAAGTGTTTGGAACACTCAGTCATTTAACCACATTGCTTTTCTTATCTGTACTTATGTTAAATTATTTAGCACAAATTTTATACTTGGCGCAGCTGGATTTTGGCTTTTTAAATGTGTCAATAATAAGAATGAGAAAAATTGACATTTCAAGAAAAAACACATTTCCTGCAATCTTATTAATAAGTTAAAAACAATAAAAGAAAAATGTGCTTTTCTCCCATTCTTTTCCAAGCTATTTCCTATAAACCTTCCTCTGAACCTTGTCTTTTTCGACCTGAACACAATGCAATAACTCCACATTTCACTACATTTCTTTGACATAGGAACTGCAGAAGGCCATCTGCCCCTTTGGACCTGCATTGCCTGGCTGATTGTTTGACTCAATTCCACTTCTTTCTTCAAGATTACAACACACTGCACCCTCACTCAGCAAGTATCGCTTTCTCACAGGTTATATCCTAAATGGTTTTTTCTTGTTTTAAACCTGAGACTTGAAATTTCATATCAAACCTTTGTCCCAATGCAAACTTGTAAGACACACTTATCCATGGGAAAGTAGACAGCAATATTATTAAAAGTTACAAAACACTAAAATGTTGGAGATTTTCAAGATTAGAGCTGACACCAATCAGACTCACCAAAATTCAGTGATGTTCAAGTTACTCCAGATCAGATGCTAGGTTAATAACATGAAAAGTAAGGTTGTGTCACTACAAAAAAACCGTCACATCATTTGGTAGTAGAGAAGTTTTAAACGCCAAATGCAATTGGCCACTGAAGGGACAGCAAAGGAGTCTGTGAAACAGCAACTCAACCTCCCCAATCATCCATCTCAGAGCATGGTGCAGAAGGAGTGGGGGAGGGGGGGAGGTTTCTTATTCAAACCACAAGTTAATGCTGCAATAGGACCTGAAGCCATTATAGCAGGAACGCTACTCCTTTATCTACATGTAAATTACTGACCAGAAGGGTCGTAGTGCTGGGTTACAAAGATGGAGAGCAAGTCATGCTGCTGTTTAGGGGCTGTCTGTAAATCTGTATTCCCAAAATTGGCTTTGAGGTGTGAAAATCTATAGTGAAACATTCCCTGGGGAAAGCTGAGGAAAGCATTAATGTGGAATTGTCAACAATTAATCCAGTGATCTGAATATTAA
>NC_057736.1:1193035-1198595 GCF_004010195.1 Chiloscyllium plagiosum
GGGGGGAATGGGGGTAGAGTCATGAGCAGGGGTGGTGTTCCCCTCGGGGTTCTGGGGGGTGGGGATAGTGACAGTGGGGTCTGTGGGGGGCGTGTCAGCAGAATGCAGGTGAGTGGCCCTGGTGGGGGCGGAAGTGGTGGCAGACACGGCAGTAGGGGTGGCGGAAGTCACTAAGCGTGTGGCATCGGCGATGATGTGAGGTCGTTGTTCCCTTTTTCAAGAAGGGGAGGAGAGACACTGGTAATTATAGAGCAATGAGCCTTACTTCAATTGTGAGTAAAGTATTGGAAAGGGTTGTAAGAGATAGGATTTATAATCATCTCAAAAGCAATAAGTTGATTAGGGATAGTCAACATGGTTTTGTGAAGGGCAGGTCGTGCCTCACAAACCTTATTGAGTTCTTTGAGATGATGACCAAACAGGTGGATGAGGGTAAAGTGGCTAATATGGTGTTTATGGATTTCAGTGAAACATTTGATAAGGTTCCCCACAGTAGGCTATTGCACAAAATACAGAGGCATGGGATTGAGGGTGTTTTAGCGGTTTGGATCAGAAATTGGCTAGCTGAAAGAAGACAGAGAGTGATGGTTGGGAAATGTCCATCCTGGAGCTCAGTTACTGGTGGTGTACAGCAAGGATCTGTTTTGGGGCCAATGCTGTTTGTCATTTTTATAAATGACCTGGATGAGGACTTAAAAGGATGGGTTAGTAAATTTGTGGATGACACTAAGGTAGGTAGAGTTGTGGATAGTGACAAAGGATTTTGTAGGTTACAGAGGGACATAGATAAGCTGCAGAGCTGGGCTGAGAGATGACAAATGGAGCTTAAAGTGGAAAGGTATGAGGTGATTCACTTTGGAAGGAGTAACAAGAATGCAGAGTACAGGGTTCTTGGTAGTATAGATGAGCAGAGAGACCTCCTTGTCCAGGTACATAGATCCATGAAAGTTGGTAGGGTTGTTAAGAAGGCATACGGTCTGTTAGTTTTTGTTAGTAGAGGGATTGAGTTTCAGAGCCATGAGGTCATGCTGCAGCTGTACAAAACTCTGGTTCGGCCTCACTTGAAGTATTGTGTACAGTTCTGGTCACCGCATTATAGGAAGGATGTGGAAGCTTTGGAAAGGGTTCAGAAGAGATTTACTAGGATGTTGCCTGGTATGGAGGGAAGGTCTGGGGACTTGAGGCTGTTTTCGTTAGAGAGAAGGTTGAGAGATGACTTAATTGAGATATAAGATAATCAGAGCGTTATATATGGTGGACAGTAAGAGCCTTTTTCCTCAGATGGCAATGGGGAGCATGAGGGAACATAGCTTTAAATTGAGGGATGATATAGGACAGTTGTCAGAGGTAGTTTCTTTACTCCGAGAGTAGTAGGGTCTTGAAACGCACTGCCTGTAACAGTAGTAGACATGCCAACTTCACAAGCATTTAAATGGTCATTGGATAGACATATGGACAAGAATGGAATAGTGTAGATTTATTGGGCTTCAGATTGGTTTCAGATTGGTGCAACGTCAAGGGCCGAAGGGCCTGTATTGTGCTGTAATGTTCTATGTTCTATAAGTGTAAACCTCCTTGTAATCCCAGAAAGGAGTGTAGTTTTTCTTCTATTCTGCAAAGGTGTCACCAAATTAAGCTACAATTTTCTATGCTGCATGTTCACAAATGAATTTTATTAATGCCACATAATATATAGATTACACTTTTCAAAGAGTTTTTTAATATATTGTAAGCAAACAGAGACAATGAAATAGAGTAATTTGTTGTTTGTGATGCTCAAATACAGGACTTGTACAAGTTAAAGGGTTGAGAGGGGTAAATCTTCATGTTGCATTGGTTCCACCCATTCTACTGATGTCACATGCAGTCTGTGGGTGGAGGAAGCATTGCTGTAGCTTTCAGAGGGATCTGATGTATCTGTTCCAGCTCGCTCAGGTTCTGAAGAACCAAATGTAGTTATAATTTTTACTGCCATAACAAGATAATGCAAGGCACCATCTTGTTATCCAAGAACAGTGTCTGTTCTGTAACAACTCTGCACTGGTCTATTCTCTACTGCCAATCACCCAATAGGCCAAGCCAAAGGAGGATTTCTGGCAGCAAACTGCCACAAACAACTTTCAGCGAGAACCACCTATACCACAAGGTACCAAATCTAGTGAATTGGGAAAATATCACCGATATTCACTGTCAGTATTTATCCTTTTTATTTGGATCCTGCCTATTCCTTCTCAAATAAAAGGAACGAATGTCAAGTAAAACTATCTGACATCCATCAATACCCTGGATAAGCAGAAACTGGTAAATCAACCTTTTCTCTTGCTCAATGTTTCCCTGCTACTTTCGAGTCCAGTTAGTTCACCAAGTTTAATTGTTGATCATTTCTTTATGCAATAAAACAAAATCCATATTCAAAGCTTAAATAAAAAACAATGATTTGATATATTTTAACTGCACATTCAACAATTTCGAAGAAGATATTTGCCATCTTGCTGCACTTCTCTAGCTTCCACTCAAAACATATTAAAGAAACCATCCCCAATGGACAAATCCTCCGCATACACAAGGTCTACTCAGATGCGGAAGAACATGATGGACACCTGAAGATTTTGAAGGATGCCCTCATAAGAATGGGATACGATGCTCAACTCATCAATCACCAGTTCTGATATGCCACAGTGAAAAATCACAATGACCTCCTCAGAAGACAGACACAGGATAAGATTGATAGAGTACCCTTCATCGTCCAGTATTTCCCTGATCCAGAAAAACTACGTCATGTTCTTCGCAGCCTTCAACATGTCATTGCTGACAACAAACATCTCGCCAAAATCATCCCTACACCTTCACTTCTTGCCTTC
This sequence comes from Chiloscyllium plagiosum, assembly GCF_004010195.1. Taxonomy (NCBI): domain Eukaryota; kingdom Metazoa; phylum Chordata; class Chondrichthyes; order Orectolobiformes; family Hemiscylliidae; genus Chiloscyllium; species Chiloscyllium plagiosum. Next base: position 1,195,897 of record NC_057736.1, read on the forward strand.
AAACAACCACCAAACCTTAGATAAAACATCATCCACAGCAAACTGACCAGCCTTCAGGATAACATCGGCCACAACATCACACAATCCTGCCATGGCAATCTCTGCAAGACATGTCAGGCCATCGACATGGATACTACCATCATACGTGGGGACACTACCCACCACAGTCACTGCAGGTACTCATGTGACTTGGCCAATGTTGTCCATCTCATATGCTGCAGGCAAGAATGCCCTAAGCATGGAATATTGGCAATGCCAAGCAGACGCTATGACTATGGATGAATGGACACCACACAACAATTGCCAGACAGGAATGTTCCCTCCCAATTGAGGAACATTTCAGCGGTCAAGGATATTCAGCCTCTGATATTTGGTTATACGTCCTCCAAGGCTGCCTTCAAGAAACACAACAATGCAGAATAGCTGAGCAGAAACTGATAGCCAAGTTCCATACCAATGAAGATGGCCTCGACCGTGATTTTGGGTTCATGTAACACTACATGTAACCACACCACACTGTTCTGTATCTGTAACATCTTCTTTACTGTCCTGTTTTAACACCATCATCTTGACAAATTGCTTTGATCTCTCTATCTTAATTAGTCTTTACAGTTTTGGATTACTTATTACTTTGGTTAGACCGTCAGCATGTGACCCTTATACATATCATATTATTCCAGTCATTTGGTTTGTCTCCAGCACACCTTATTTTAAATTCTTTGTCACTATCCCTCTGCCTCATTTAATCAAATTATAGGTCATCCCTTCAGTTGTTTTTCAGGTGTTTATACTTTGATCACCTGCAGAGACCTATTATTTGGCCTGTTGGCACTTCACTCACACCATGTGCATGATCTTTTATTCTCTCTGCCCATTGATCTCTCTGACTACAAATTCTGTGCCTCTGTGCTTCTATGTCACTTCACCTGACAAAGGAGCAGTGCTCAGAAAGTTTCTGATTCCAAGTGAACCTGTTGGACGATAACCTGGTGTCATCTGACTTCTGACATTATAAAGTACAGCATTATATTATATTGTGCTGGTAACTATTATTATATATTCTGTGAATTTTAAGAATTATATCCAATGAAATTCATTAAGTACCACTTGTTATCCGTGCAACTTAAGATCTTCAATTCTCAGTGAACAATTAACAGTGACTTGCACTCTCTCTAATGGACCTTGCCACAGACACAAGTCTGGACAGGTCATGGATCTCTCATGTATCACCAGAGTCATCGCTGAAAGTTTTGTCACAATGTGTATTTTTAACTTTTGATTTCTTCTACATTTGTAATCAAACTTAATTTTGAACATAAGTGTCAATCTTTAAAAATCTTCTTTGATCTTTCTTAAATCACAAATGTGTGTTTTTCATCTTTACGTAAAGATGTATCTAAACAATTGGCTAAATTGTAAACTATTTATCAATTTGCTGTTTGGAAACTGTCTGCTCAAGATAATTTAGTACAGTATCCCAACCTCCCCTGGTGGTCCACTGTGACTCAGATACCAGTCTTCAGGCAATTCGATTCAATGCATGTGATAGCAAGAAACAACTAGAGGTACTGGATGCTGCAAAGGCTATGGGCTCTGACAACATTCAGCAATAGTGCTGAAGACTTGTGCTCCAGAACCTGCTGCTCCCCGAGCCAAACTCTTCCAATACAGTTACAACACTGGCATCTACCCAACAATGTGGAAAATTGCCCAGGTATGTCCTCTACACAGAAAGTAGGATAAATTGAATTGGCTAATTCCCAATCAGTATATTCTCGATCATCAGGAAAGTGATGGAAAGTGTAATCAACAGTGTTATCAAGCAGCACCTGCTCAGCAATAACCTGCTCAGTGACGCCCAGTTTGGGTTCCACTAGGGCCACTCAGCTCCTGACCTCATTGGTTCAAACATGGACAAAAGAGGTGAATTCCAGAGGGGAGGGGAGAGTGACAGCCCATGACATCAAGGCCCCTTCCAAAATATTGAATTAATGGGAATCAGGTGGAAAACTCTCTGCTGGAAAGCTTTTTTTTTCATTCATTCATTCGTGGGACATGGGGGTTGCTGGCTAAGCCAGCATTTATTGCTCATATCTAGTTATCCTTGAGAAAATGGGGGTGAGCTGCCTCCTTGAACCACTGCAGTCCATGTGCTACAGGTGAACCCACAATGCTGCTAGAAAGGGTATTCTGAACCTGAGTATAAAATAATTTAAAAATTTGTAACTTCAATTGCAAACTTTACCACAAAATCAATAAAATCAAATTTTATGTCTTCTTGCACCACACACAGTGGCTGCATTTTGTTGTAATCTTGCTGCATGCTAATTGGTTGTTAACTATATATTTCAAAAGTGCATTATTGGTTGGAAAGCTTTCTAGGATGTTCTGTGATCATGAAAGACATAGAGAGTTTCAAGTCTTCCCATCTTGCTGATCACTTTGTTAAATAATGGAGTAGCAGGGCATTTCATGGAAATGGGTGCAGTTTCTAGCCAGTTTGTCTTTGTCATGCTAAGGTTCACATTTATTCCCCTGGCCTCGGAAACCCCATTAGCCATGCGGCTGATGCAGCTACCACCCCCACGCTGATTGATGATGTCACTTCTGCCCCCATCATGGCCACTCCCACAGCCACTTCCGGCCCTCACATCATCGCAGATGCCACACGCTCAGTGACTTCCGCCACCCCTACTGCC
>NC_057736.1:1201429-1210059 GCF_004010195.1 Chiloscyllium plagiosum
AGGTGGGCGGGAGTCCTGATTGTGAAAGTAAGCTTGGAGGCGGAGGCGACGGAAGAATTGTTCGATGTCACGGCGTGTATATCTCCTTCCCCACTGACCTATTGTACTCTATGCTACTCTCTCCCCACCCCCCCCCTCCTCTAGCTTATCTCTCCACGCTTCAGGCTCTCTGCCTTTATTCCTGATGAAGGGCTTTTGCCCGAAACGTCGATTTTGCCTGTCCTCGGATGCTGCCTGAATTGCTGTGCTCTTCCAGCACCACTGATCCAGAATCTGGTTTCCAGCATCTGCAGTCATTGTTTTTACCTCACATTTATTTGCACTGAGCTGTTATGATGAAGGATCAGAACCCCAAAATACTATGAAAATTCGTAACCCTTCATGCCAAAATGTGTGTTTTTTGTTAACGTAGAGTTCTGTGACAGAGTCAAGAAAACTAGTATGGAAACATTCTGTGTTAGACAGGGGGAATGTAACTAGTAGGAAGTGAGGACTGCAAATATTGGAGATCAGAGTCAAGAATGTGGTGCTGGAAAAGCACAGCAGTTCAGGCAGCATCTGAGGAGAAGGAGAATTGACATTTTGGACATAAGCGCTTCATCAGGAACAAAGTGAGGGAATGTAACCTCAAGGGTCAAAGAAGCTACAAACAGATTGGACTGTGATCTTTTGTGACTGCAAAGGTAACTCCCAGTTGTTGTGGTTCTGTTCGCCGAGCTGGGAATTTGTGTTGCAGACGTTTCGTCCCCTGTCTAGGTGACATCCTCAGTGCTTGGGAGCCTCCTGTGAAGCGCTTCTGTGATCTTTCCTCCGGCCAGCCACGTTACCATACATCAAGAGCATTTCTGAACTGACAGCCAGACTACTGCGAACACTAGGACTCATAACAGCACACAAACCAACAGCCACTCTCAGACAACAACTCACCAGAACGAAGGACCCGATACCCAGCATGAGCAAAACTTATGTAGTGTACAAAATCCCATGCAAGGACTGCACAAAACACTACATAGGACAAACAGGAAGACAGCTAACGATCCGCATCCATGAACACCAACTAGCCACGAAACGACACGACCAGCTATCCCTAGTAGCCTCACACTCAGATAACAAGCAACATGAATTCGACTGGGACAACACTACTATTATAGGACAAGCCAAACAGAGAACAGCCGTGGAATTCCTAGAGGCATGGCATTCATCCACAGATTCAATCAACAAAGACATCGACCTGGACTCAATATCAACCTGGACCACTGCAGCGGACAGCTGGAACTGACAACTGAAGCGACAGATTCAAACCACTATAAATGCCGGAGGAAAGATCACAGAAGCGCTTCACAGGAGGCTCCCAAGCACTGAGGATGTCACCTAGACAGGGGACGAAACGTCTGCAACACAAATTCCCAGCTCGGCGAACACAACCACAACAACGAGCACCCGAGCTACAAATCTTCTCACAAAATTTATAACTCCCAGTCAACAAGAAATCACTCCTGTGCACTATGGCCCAAACTGCAGGCACATTTTGTGTTTTTCCCTTTGAAGAAAAAGGTTAAAAACTCAGTACTTAGTTCATATATGTAGCAGCCTGCATTCAAAGTTCAGCATGCTGTAAAAGTCATAGTCAAAGAACTATTCCTTCGTCATCCCTGTGTTGCAGGTAGAGGCCTTTCTCTCCCTCTGCGTGCTAGAGGTCAAGTAACTAGCAGGACAACAAAAGGGAAACTTATTCTCTAACTGCTGCAAACCAATCAAACCAACAAAAGCAAGAATCTAAAAGTCAACTATTCTATTATCAAGATCAATGCTACGAGAGTAACCTCCCCTGCAACTACTGTTGTTCAACCATCTGATCTTTACAAATGATTCAACGACTGACCTGTACATTCCATTTAACTTTCATCTTTTTGATCTCCCCTCCTACATCTAATCTGTGTCTGTGTCTAATTCTTCTCATGTTTAGTGATTTAAAAGATTTATGCTTTGTTAACTGAAGGGAGCCTGGTTAAATTGGCACCCTTTGAAACAAAATTCAATTGGGTCTGGGAGAAAGGGATCCTTTTTAAATGAATCTTTCTGCAACCAACTGAAGCGGTGGATGAATAAAGAAGGGTAGGAAGTTCATCTCTCCTCACCCTGGAACTTAGGTTTGGGATATCTATCTGGAACCATAATGAACTGAGGAACTTTACCCTGTATCTGGTCATAACATTTGCACTAGTTAAAATTAGAAATTAATTTGCTGAAGATTGTATAGGACTAGTTATCAAAACCATTGTTCTTCAAATTGCAAGTAAATGATTTGAAGCATGGCAGACCAATTTTGAAATTATATCCTCGTCTCTAATGCTGAAATTAATTCTGCATGGATGAACAACGATCCTCCCAGAAATTATGTTCCTAAATAATAGGGAAAGATTTAATAGCTATCCTTTGTATTATTAGACCAATCATCTGCAATTAATTCCGGCCAATATAATCAGAAGTATCTTTAATAAGGTCATAACAATGTTGTTGATCTACAAAGACCAAATTGGAAAATCCCAACATAAACAGTGGGTACAGGCTGAGAGAGGCTGGGGAGAATGCACTGAGATATTTGAAGATGCAGGACAAGCTGATAATAAAGGCACAGAGCATGATCGTGAGGGAGCTATCCTAAACCTTTATTAAACCTGGTTAGGTCTTGGCTGGAGTATCCTGTTCGATTCTGGATACCCACTTCTCCCAATTAGAAAGTGATTGCTGATTCAGAAATCCAAGATACTAGAAAGAAGAAAGTGGTGATTTCAGCAAGGGAGCAATTTTCCAGAAAGGAGATTCAGGAGATTAAAAGTCTTCGAGATAAAGTAATTGACTACCAACAACATTTACAATGAACAACGTCCTCTGTGAAGGATATCAAAGAGATAAAAGATCCTCCAGCAGAGGGCAACTTCCCTCAGTCAAGAGACTAGCATCCTTTAAACTCTGAGGAGAGCATGTTTTAAGAAAAGTGTGAAATGTCTGGAATGGCTGTGTTTGTGAAATTAGAGATTTGGGTGTGTTCCCTCAAAGAAAAAGAGAAAGGAAAGGAATTGAATTGCAGCATTTCAAGAAGGTAGCTCACCAATACCTTCTTAAATGAACATAGACTTCAAATATCAGATGTGCAAAGGTGACAGAGACAATGTATTCACAGAATGTGATTGGGATAATCTTTCAGATCAACAATTAGACAGGATGGATTAATGATGTCATGACAGTGAAAGCCTGTCAATTAGAAAAAAGACCCATTTAATCCTACCCTTTGTTACCTGTTGGCCAATCAGTTCTCCATCCATGTCAGTACACTACATTCCGTTCCAAGCACTTTAATTTTCACACACCAAATTCTAATGTGGAACCTTATTGAAAACCTTCTGAGACCAAGTAACCCACATCCATTGGCTCCCCCTTATAAATGAGGAGAAAGTGAGGTCTGCAGATGCTGGAGATCAGAGCTGGAAAAGGGCTGAAGAAGGGCTTATGCCCGAAACGTCGATTCTCCTGTTCCCTGGATGCTGTCTGACCTGCTGCGCTTTTCCAGCAACACATTTCCAGCTCCCCCTTATAAATAGAAGCTATTGTTAAAGATAATAGAGCAGGGCACTTTGAAAACCCAAGGTGATCAGGCAGATTCAACATGGTTCTGTGAAAGAGAAATCATGTTTAACAACCTTATTAGAATTCTTTGGAGAAGGGAAGTATGCTGTTGATTAAGGTGGGCGATGCTTTTGGTTTTTGAAAGATATTTGATAAGATTATGTAGAAACTGGAGGCTCATAGTGTCGAAGATAGCATATTGGCATGGATAGAATACTGGATGGTTAAGGGAAACAAGAGGCATAAATAATTCTTATTTTCTGGTTGGCAAGATGTATCACAGAAAATTGGGGTCTCAATTTTTACAATTTCTGTGACAACCCAGGAGCAACACTCCAAACGCTAGTGCTTCCAAAAAACCTGTTGGACTATAACCTGGCGTTGTGTGAGTTTTAACTTTGTACATCCTAGTCCAACACCAGCTCCTTCAAATCATTACAATTTCTCTGAGTGTCTTGGTGAAGGTAATGAAGGTATGAAAGCTAAACTTGGTAATGACACAAACATTTGGCAGAAAAGTGAATTGTGAAGAGGATATTTGGAGTCTACAAAGGGATACAGATAAGTTAATTGAGTGGGAAAAGATCGAGCAAGTGGAGTATAATGTGGAAAAACATGAAATTGTCCATTTTGGCAGAAATAATAAAAAGAAGTATATTATCTAAATAATGAAGGATTGCAGAACTCGAACATACAGAGGTATCTGAATGCCCGAGTTCATGAATGACAAAAGGCTCGTCAATAGGTACAGCAAGTAACAAGGAAAGCTAATAAAATGTTATCATTTATCATGAATAGAAGAGAAACTGAGAAAGGAAAGGAATTTTGAATTGCAGCATTTCAAGAAGGTAGCTCACCAAAACCTTCTCAAACAATTTGAGGATGGGCCATAAATACTAGCTTTGACATCTCTGGAATAAATGTAAAAAAATATTTTTTGTAGTTTAGAGGGGGCAGGGGAATGAGATAAAACCTTGAGGGAACTTTGAGTCATTGAGCCTAGGGATTTTGGATGACATACATAGCTATGTTTGACCCAAGAAGAGATGTTTAATTGTAACACAAAAAATTGGTTTTGTTGACTGCTTGGAATGTAATTAACCATTGCACTATTGACATTAAAAACAAAAAGTTCTGAATTTGAAAAAGACCTCTTACCTAAGTTCTGCTTTTCTCAATTATATTGAGTTGCGTTATTCTCATTGCAGCAACATGCAATAACTAATTAACAGGATGAAATCACGGACTTTGAGCATTACAAATCTCATCTGACAATTAGAAAATGTTGTTCATATTCCATCTCCATAAACATCTTCAGTCTCCCTCTAGTCCCTAAAATCTCTCCTTACCCATAAGCTTTATATCTGGCATAAACTACAAATAGATTCTGCCTGTTCTGTGCAGTTACTCCCTCATTATTTGAGTAACTTGCTCTAGCTAGAAGGAGACTCTTTGATGAATGGATTTTTAATATCAAGAACATGGTACCTCACTAAAGCAATAATTAAGTGGGATCCTGATGGGGAATCTCCTCCTCCTCCTTCCACCTCAATCACTTCTGCCATCGCTCCCTTCGATGGGTCCATTGAGTTGGACAGAGTGTAAATCATATTGTCATAACTCAGGGAGGCCCAAGCCCCTTGTACACTTTTGAGAATATAGTTCCAATTCTCTCACTGCTACTATTCTCATAATGCAATAATATGTTTAAAATCAGATGTTTTTCAACTCTAATATAAAAGAGGGTGTAGAACTGGTGGGCAGCACTGACAATAGATAATTAAGCCACATATTTGAATTGTCTATATTCATACAATGGTTCTGCTGTGAGTGTATTATGGAACCTTTTCATATGAGTAAAATAGTTTCATATTCAGCAATAGCAATCAGATGTTGTATTTGTTCAATGTAATTCTCTGAATGAGGTGATAGGATCAAGGCAAAATGTCAATAACTTTAGAGACAGCAAACAGTCAGTGAAGGATCAATTTAAGAAATTCAGCTCTGGTGAATGGGTTAGAAAATGGAACTAAAGAGCAGGTTGTGAGGGCGAGTGACCTGTGGTTTACATTTACATGGAGAGGAAGAAAAACTGAAATAGACAGAACCTTGAATAAAATCACATGATCTTCAGGAGAGAAAGGTATCTGTTTCAGCCTCTAAAGCTGGACAAAATAAAAACACAGATTGCAAGGTCAAACAACAATAGAAAATGAAAAAAAAACTATTAAGATGCTTCACAATCGAAGAGTAATGCTCAAAAAAAGGAGAGAAATGAAAGAAAACCTGTGAAAGAATGTTAATTAAAGCTGTGCTTTGTGAACAGCTTCATCTGGCATCAGGGAAGGTCTTACACAAACATGCAGGAGAAATAATAAACACAAAGCAAAGAAAAACAGACAAGAATTAAAAATGTAACCTAAAAACATTGTAGAAAGAAATGAAAGCAAAATCAGGTTATCAAGGAAAATGAGACATGGAAAAATACCCTGAGCTTGAAAATAGTGACAATGAAATAAAAATGAAGCAAGACAAACTGTTAATATATATAACAAGCTTGCTTTTTTGCAGCCAGTTTAATAATCTACAAAGAATAGTCAGTATACTCCACTATTTGAGTGTAAATAACCCTTGGTTCTTCCTATCTTCTGTATATGTTGCTGTCTTCACCAGAAACCGGAAACTCTCCAGCTTGACAAAAATTATACTTTATTATTGTTTTTAATTAATTTTACATATAAATAAGCCAGCTACATATTCTGAAAATAGATTAATAGAAATTTTACATCACAGAGATTCCTATGATCAGCATTGCAAATGTATACACTGTGTTTAAAATACTGTGCAGTATCAATCTATCCATTTAAAATGTCACAGGGACCATAACTGTGGATAGAAGAAAATTTACATTCATTATAGAAGATCTATCTTATGAAACTTGTGATGTCAGATGTGTGATCTTATATATATGCATATACAACCATGATTTATTTTACAGTTTGGATTTTAAACTGGAGGTATGTGGGTTTTCAGTTGTGTGTATTGGTGGTATTGGCAGACAAAATTATTAAGGAGCTTGCTTTCAGTTTAGAAGGAGCAGGATTTTTGTTTTGTTTGGGGAAAATCCCATAGCTTTAGAAGTTCAATTTGCAGAGGCCCTGGTTGAAGTTAGGTGTACAATATAATTTCTACTCAACAAATGAATTAGTTCACAAAAGCCAAAAAGCATATTATCTTAGTGTAAGGGTTTCACTTGAGAACTCCAGACTGGAAGTATTTGTGTTGCAATGAAGGAGGGTTTATTTGAACTTTAGGGTGGGACAGTGGCTCAGTGGTTAGCACTGTTGCCTCACAGCACCATGGACTCAGGTCAATTCCAGCCTCGGGTGACTGTCTGTGTGGAGTTTGCACATTCTCCCCGTGTCTGCATGGGTTTCCTCTGGATGGTCCGATTTCCTCCCACAGTCCAAAGACGTGCAGGTCAGGTGGATTGGCCATGCTAAATTGCTGATAGTGGTAGGTGCATTAATCAGAGGGAAATGGGTCAGTATGTACTTGTTGGGTCAAATGGCCTGTTTCCACACTGTAGGGAATCTAATCTTTAAAAATGTTTAAGCTCAGTCATGGTGCTTCATCAAGGAAGAAGATACAAAACGTTCATGACAGAAAGAGTTGAGTCAAACTGATAGATGTGATAGAAAAGGGACTCTCTCTGATGTTTGAGATTGTAAAGCGATGATGTAAGGATAGATGAGATGTATTTTTAATGTGTGTTTATGTTATGTGTAAATAGCTTGGTTTCAGCTTTTTTCCATAAAATACTTCTATTTTATTATTAATACCAGATCTTCAGCATTATGAACTTGTGTTTCAGTGAAAGACATTCGTATTAGTCATTGGGGACTCAATAGTTAGAGGCTCCAATAGAAGGTTTGTTGGGAACGAGACTCGCGGTTGGTGTGTTGCCTCCCAGGTGCCAGGGTCCGTGATGTCTCGAATCGTATCTTTGGGGTCCTGAATGGAGAGGGTGACCAGCCTCAACTCGTGGTCCATGTAGGTACCAACGACATAGGTAGAAAGAGGGACAGGGATGTAAGGCAGGATTTCAGGGAGCTAGGGTGGAAGCTGAGAGCTAGAACAAACAGAGTTGTTATCTCTGGTTTGTAAACTGTTCCATGTGATAGCGAGGCAAGAAATAGGGTGAGATATCAGCTGAACATGTGGCTGCAAGGATGGTGCAGGAGGGAGGGTTTCAGGTACATGGATAATTGGGGCTCATTCTGGGGAAGGTGGGATCTGTACAAACAGGATGGTCTTCACTTGAACCAGAGGGGTACTAATATCCTGGGTGGGAAATTTGCTGGTGCTATTCAGGTGGGTTTAAACTAGCTCAGCAGGGGGATGGGAACCAAAGGTATAGTTGCAGTGCACAAGAGGATGAGAGTAGGGAGGACAGGGACAGGATTTCAGGGTCACAGAAATGGATGTTGCAGGTTCCAGGGTTTAGATCTTTCATTCCGATCAAAGAGAGAAATAAGGAAGGAGAGGATCAAATATGAAGGTAGGCTAGCCAGTAATATTAGAAATGATAGTAAAAGTTTCTTTCAATACATAAGAAACAAATGACAGGCAAGAGTAGACATTGGACCACTTCAAACTGATGCGGAAAGCCTAGTGATGGGAGATAAGGAAATAGCAGGAGAACTTAATAAGTACTTTGCGTCAGTCTTCACAGTGGAAGACATGAGTAATATCCCAACAATTAAAGGGAGTCAGGGGGTTGAGTTGAGTATGGTTGCCATTACATAAGGGAAAGTGCTAGAAAAGCTAAAAGGTCTTAAAATTGATAAATCTCCTGGCCCTGATGGGTTACATCCTAGAGTTCTGAGGGAGGTGGCTGAGGAAATAGCGGAGGCGTTGGTTGAGATCTTTCAAAAGTCAGGGAAAGTCCCGGATGATTGGAAGACCGCTGTTGTAACCCCCTTGTTCAAGAAAAGATCAAG
>NC_057736.1:1211992-1221115 GCF_004010195.1 Chiloscyllium plagiosum
TTTTGTCCAATGTGTACAGGAGGGTTTCCTGACACAGTATGTCGAAGGGCCAACAAGAGGGGAGGCCACACTGGATCTGGTGCTCGGTAATGAACCAGGCCAGGTGTTTGATTTAGTTGTAGGTGAGCACTTTGGAGAGAGTAACCATAATTCAGTTACATTTAGTTTAGCGATGGAAAGGGATGAGTTTAGAAGACTGAGAGGGGATCTGATTGAGACATAAAAGATTATTAAAGGATTGGACACTCTGGAAGCAGGAAACATGTTTCCGCTGATGGGTGAGTGCCGAACCAGAGGACACAGCTTAAAAATACAGGGTAGACCATTTAGGACAGAGATGAGGACAAACTTCTTCACCCAGAGAATGGTGGCTGTGTGGAATGCTCTGCCCTAGAAGGCAGTGGAGGCTCAGTCTCTGAATTCATTTAAGAAAGAGTTGGATAGAGCTCTCAAGGATAGTGGAATCAAGGGTTATGGAGATAAGGCAGGAACAGGATACTGATTAAGGATGATCAGCCATGATCATATTGAATGGTGATGCAGGCTCGAAGGGCAGAATGGCCTACTCCTGCACCTATTGTCTATTGCCTATTGTACATGCTACAGGTCAAGAGTTATCAATGGGGCAAGGCAATTATAATGCTATTAGGCAAGAATTAGGATGCATAGAATGGGGTAGCAAAATGCAGGGGATGTAGACAATGGAAATGTGGAGCTGGTTTAAGAAACAGATATGGCGTGTCCTTGTTAGATATGTCCCTGTCAGGCAGGAAGGACGTGATAAGGTCAGGAACCACGATTTACTACAGAAATTGCATCTCTTGTTACGAAGAAGAAGGAGGCTTATGTGTTGATGAGGCAAGATAGTTCAGATGAGGCGATGGAGAATTACAGATCAGCTAGAAAGGATTTAAAGAGAGAGTTAAGAAGAACAAAAAGAGGACAAGAGCAGTCTTTAGCAAATAGAATAAAGGAGAACCCTAAAGCTATCTATAGGTATGTGAGGAATAAAAGGATGATTAGGGTAGGAATAGGGCCAGTCAAAGACAGGTGGGAAGTTGAGTGTGGACCCTGTGGAGATTGGAGAGGTGCTAAATGAACATTTCTCATTGGTTTTCACTCAGGAAAAGGAGAGTATTGTAGAAGAGAAGAATGAGGTATAAGATATTAGACTAGAAAGGATCGGGGTTAGTTATGAACAGGTGTTATCAATTCTAGAAGGAGTGAAAGCAGACAAGTCCCCTGGCCAGATGGGATTTATCCGAGGATTCTCTGGGAAGCGAGGGAGAAGATAGCAGAGCCTTTGGATTTGATCTTTGAGTCGTCGTTGTCTACAGGCTTGGTACCAGAGGACTGGAGGATTGCAAATGTTGTGCCCTTGTTCAAGAAGGGCAGTAGAGATGACCCAGTGAGCCTTACTTCTGTTGTAGGAAAGGTTTTGGAAAGCATTATAAAAGAGAGGATTTATAATCATCTAGCAAGCAACAATTTGATTTCAGATAGTCAACATGGTTTCGTCAAGGACAGGTTATGTCTCACAAACCTCATTGAGTTTTTTGAAAAGGTGACCAAGCATGTAGATAAGGGTAGGGCAGTTGATGTGGTATACATGGACTTCAATAAAGCCTTTGATAAGATTCCACATGGTAGGCTGTTGGAGAAAATGCAGAGGCATAGAATTGAGGGTGATTTAGCAGTTTGAATTAGAAACTGGCTTTCTGAAAGAAGGCAGTGAGTGGCGGTTGATGGAAAATATTCAGCCTGGAGTCCGGTTACTAGTGGTGTGCCACAGGATCTGTTTTGGGATCACTGCTGTTTGTCATTTTTACGGTGGAATGGATTAGTAAATTTGCAGACGACTCTAAAGTCGGTGGAGTAGTGGACAGCTTGGAAGAATGTAGCAGGTTGCGGGGGACTTGGTTAAACTGCAGAATTGGCCTGAGAGGTGGCAAATGGAGTTCAATGCAGCTAAATGTGAGGTGATGCACTTTGGGAAGAATAACAGGAAGGCAGAGTACTGGGTCAATGGAAAGATTCTTGGTAGTGTGGATGTGCAGAGGGATCTTGGTGTCCATGTACGTGGATCCCTGAAAGTTGCCACCCAGATTAATAGTGCTGTTAAGAAGGCATACGGTGAGTTAGGTTTTATTAATAGAGGGATTGAGTTCCAGAGCCACAATATCATGCTGCAACCATACAAAATGCTAGTGCGACCACACGTGGAATATTGTGTGCAGTTCTGGTCCCCATATTTCAGGAAGGATGTGGAAGCATCGGAAAACATGCAGTGGAGATTTACCAGGATGTTGCCTGGTCTGGAGGGAAGGTTTTGTGAGGAAAGGCTGAGAGACTTGTTCCTGAAGAAGGGCCTGTGCCCGAAACGTCGAATCTCCTGTTCCCTGGATGCTGCCTGACCTGCTGTGCTGTTCCAGCAATAAAGTTTCAGACTTGTTTCTGTTCTCAGTGGAAAGAAGAAGGCTAAGGGAGGATTTGATAGAGACGTACAAGATGATCAGAGGATTAGATAGGGAAGACAGAGGAAAGTCTTTTCCTAGGATGATGACGTCAGCTTGTACTAGGGGACATAACTACAAATTGAGGGGTGACAGATTTAAGACAGATGTCAGAGGCAGGTTCTTTATGCAGAGAGTGGTAAGGGCGTGGAATGCCCTACTTCCTAATGTAGTTAACTCAGCCACATTAAGGAGATTTAAACAATCCTTAGATAAGCACATTGATGATGATGGGATAGTGTAGGAGGACGAGCTGAGAATAGTTCACAAGTCAGCGCAATATCGAGGGCTGAAGGGCCTGTTCTGCACTGTATTGTTCTATGTTCTATGTTCTATGTTCTAAGACTACCTCATTGAAGAGAAAATGACCTACTAAGCCACATTTCAGTCTGGGATTGGACTTGTTCAGTAGTAACATCAGCTGGATCATACCAATTGTACAGTTGAAGGTTGAAAAATATAACACATCCACTTTCTAGATTGATACATATACAAGTTAAGATCTTTCTACAAGTAGGTTCGGTTTTAGATGATTGGAATGGGATCTGGCAAATTAGTTGATTAAATATGTCAGAAAGGCTGTTTTATTGTTCTGGTGCACCAAATTATCTTTAATAATGATTCTGACAATGTTATAAATGTGCTCCTGTGATGGTACATTAACCAAAAGAACTTACATAATAAAACTATTATTTCAATTTTTATGCAAAGATGGACTTATCATTACAATGTAACTCAGGATCAACAAACATTGTATTCCCAAGTGGAAACAATGAACAAACTCATATTTGTGACACTTGATTTGACATGCTTTTTTTTGGTTTGACAATTGCCTAATGCTTTTTTTAGAAAAACAAGCTACAGAGCAATCACTGATCTCAATTTCCCTCCCACCCCTGAATGTATAATTGTTTTGATTTGTATTTTCATTGGTCAATATTTGCAACAACTGGGAAATTTTCCACGTGACAGAATTCTCTTGATGAGACGGGCTTTGTAGCTGATTCCAGTGTCGGTGAGGGCACACCATATGCATACTTAGCAGTAAAAGCAGCTTGTTATGTAAAAAACTAATCAATCATTCACTGATAGATCAAATCATGTCTTTAAAGTCCTGATATATCCAATTATAAATGGTGGTGGAGAATTAAACAACAAACTATATAGTATTTGGTTAACATCAGAAACATACATTATGGCAATGTAACAACTATGTCAGAGAACATGTCTAGTTGGAAAAGATTCTGAAGGAGATAGAGATTCTAATGTTATATGGAGGTCCAATGTCTGAATGTACTTAGCTACAACTAATGTGTTCTTGCAAAATATACCATGGACTCAGGCAACCCCAAATAATGACACCACAACACACAAACTGGAGGAGAAGGTTCAAAAGTCCCTGTTCTGAATGACGGGGAGCCTAGCGCATTAGTGTAAAAGACAAGGCTGAAGCATTTGCAATAATTTTTATCCAGAAATGTCAAGTAGAATTTCCACCTCAGCCTTCTCCTGAGGGTCCCACATCAGAGAGGGTGAAACTTTAATTCACTACACACTATATGGAGAAACACCAAACAATTAGTTAAGAAAGACCAATGGGCCAAGGAATGCTAAGTTTGCATATGGTGTACGCTCACAGATACTGGGATGAGCTACAAAGCCCATCTTATCAAGAATGATAGGTTTTTTGGGATTCTGTTTTATGGAAAATGTTGGGAAGGCAAATTAGGGCAGGACTTATACACGTAATGGTAAGGTCCTGGGGAGTGTTGCTGAAAAAAGAGACCTTGGGGTTCAGGTTCATAGTTCCTTGAAAGTGGAGTTGCAAGAAGATAGGGTAGTGAATAAAGCATCTGGTATGCTTGCTTTTGTTGGGAGGTCATGTTGCAGCTGTACAGGACATTGGTTAAGCCACTTTTGGAATACTGCATGCAGTTCTGGTCTCCCTGCCATAGGAAGGATGTTGTGAAACCTGAAAGGGTTCAGAAAAGATTTACAAGGATGTTGCCAGGTTTGGAGGGTTTGAGCTACAGGGTCAGGCTGAACAGGCCTGAGCAAAAACAGAAGCTGCTGGAAAAGTTCTGCAGGACTGTAAGCATCTGGGAAGAGACATCTGAATTTACATTTCAGGTCAGGTGATCATTCCTCAAAACTGGGCCTATTTTCCCTGGACTGTCAGAGACTGAGCCAGGTTTGGACGGTTTGAGCTACAGGGTCAGGCTGAACAGGCCTGAGCAAAAACAGAAGCTGCTGGAAAAGCTCTGCAGGACTGTAAGCATCTGGGAAGAGACATCTGAATTTACATTTCAGGTCAGGTGATCATTCCTCAAAACTGGGCCTATTTTCCCTGGACTGTCAGAGACTGAAGGGTCACCTTATAGAAATTTATAAAATCATGAGGGACATGGATAGGGTAAATAGTCAAGGTCTTTTACCCAGGATAAGGGAGTCCAAAACTAGAGGGCATAGGTTTAAGGTGAGAGGCAAAAGATTTAAAACAGACCTAAGGGACAACGTTTTCACACAGAGAGTGGTGTGTGTGTACAGAATGAGCTGCCAGAGGAAGTGTGGAGGCTGGTACAGTTACAGCATCTAAAAGGCATCTGGATGGGTTTATGAATAGGAAGGGTTCAGAGGGATATGGGCCAGTGCTGGCAAATGGGATTAGATTAATGGAGAATATCTGGTTGGTATGGATGAGTTGAACCAAAGTGCCTGTTTCTGTGCTGTCCATCTCTATGACTCAATGACTAATTCCATCACAGCTGATCTGAGGGTAAGCTTCATTTTGCATTCCCGTCTTAATCTGAAGACCATTCACCTCCCACTTCCCAAAAATATCTATCCACTTCTTTGTTAAATATATTCAGAAATTCTGTTTCCACTGCTTTGTCAGGATCCAAAGCCAAAGAACTCCCAAGAAGAAAAATATTGCCTCACTTTGACTTAAATGGCTGGCCCTTTATTTTTTAAAAGTCAGTCCTAGTTCTAGATTCTCCCTCAAGAGGAAATAACTTCTCCACATCTCCCTTGTCAAGATCCCTCTGGATCTTAAACATTTCAATTGATTCACCTCTTGCTGTCCTTAACCCAAATAGAAACATGCCCAATGTCTCTTCATAAAGCAACCCATCCTTTCCAGCTTTTGCTTCGTAAACTTCTTTGACCCACTTCCAATGCATTTACATCCTTCCTGAATAATGAGACTAATACTGAACACTGTACTCCTGATGTTGTCTTACCGGTGTTCTGTATAACAGAAGCGTACAGGTACACTCTTCGCATTATTATCGAGGAAGTTTCAGGACGTTGAGTACCACTTGCTCAGATCAGGTCATGGATCACACCTCAGATACTGAAGCAGTCTGTGCCCAAAAATGCAGCAAGACGTGGACAACATCCAGGCTTGTGCTCGTGTGTCACGTAACATTCATGCTACATAAGTGTCAGGCAATGAGAGAGCACTTAACCACTTCCCCTTGACAAGCAATGACATTATAATCTATGAAAAAAATGATGGGCTAAATGCATATGAGGCATGGTCAGGCTTTGATCAGTTCAGAAAGCTGGACAATTATTCCACAGATTTACATTAAAGATAAAAGATTTTCAATTTGGACATTGCCAACTTAATGTTTCCCTTTAAATTATTGGGCAGTGCAAATGTGTCAAACATGGATAGAGTTGAGTATTAAATGGAATTAAATTTTCAGGAAGAAACACATTTTTGGAGCAGATTCAGCAACCTTAAAACAGACCCCGTGAAAACATCAATCCCAGTGGGCTCACAGGAACATAAAGGATGGTGGTGCACTGTGAGGCTGCCCAGATACAGGCTGAAAGCAATAAGACAAAATAAGAATCAGAATTAAAAGGGGTGGGGATTGAGATAGAAATGTGTGATTTCCTCCCAGCATGAGAAAGGTTTATAGTTAGCTCGACTTTTTTGTGGGCAATTGAGTGGGCATTCATTTAAACCCAAGGTTTCAGAGAAAATTTAGCGAGCCACATGGCACCGTTGAGGACCAGAGTGAGCCTTAAGGCACCATATAGGACCATCAGAATGAGCTTTATGGCACCATACAGGACCACCAGAGTGAGCCTTAATGCACTGTGTAGGGCCATCTGAGTGAAGTTATAATCCAAGGGGCATTGTATTAGAAAAGAGAAAGGTATTAAGAATAGAGATGTCCATATAAGTTTGCAGTAATGGAATAACAGTAATTATACAACATGGCAGCTGACCTGATAGGGTGCATCCTTTGAGGTTAATTGGCACTGATTGGACAAGTAATAGAAAGTATTGAAACATCTTGCACATCTGTTGGATAATTCTGAGAATTAGATTATGACAGATGAGAAGCTGACTGAATCTGGACAGTGATAAAGATACAACAAAGTTGACACCACACACATGCCAGAAGGGTCGGTGAATGGAGTAATGCCATCATTACAAGGACAGCTGGAAAAATCACTTGGAAATACAAATGTTGTCTAAATATGTAAGATATGGGACAATAGGTAGGATCTTTGGATGGTAAATTGAGGTAAGGATGAGAAAGGGAAAGAACAGTGTGAGTTCTGAAAGTCAGGCTGGAAGTGAACATGACCCGAGTAAAAGACTATGAATTTGCTAAAGGAATTCTGATCATAGGAAGAGGTGAACTTAAAGTAATAATCCGGAATGAGATAGGAGGCCTTGGAGAAACTTGACAAGAGCAAGGCCTATGGAACAGGTTGAAAATATCATGACAAGTAGAAGCTCTAATGATCAAGATATGTTATTCGTCACATGAAAAATGGAATAAAGTTGATAAAGAATGTCAAAGAACAAGATTTGGAGAGTTTGAAAGAATTTGGTGTATACACTGGAGGTCCAGATGGGAGACTGTAAGCCTTACCATACAGATAAATACACACAGGAAAATGCTCCCCGATGGAATATAAGACCAAAGCCAGACTGTGGTTTCAAATTTGAACGAAACCTTGATGATCAAGGTGTTAGAGTGGATTTCCCTTTCAACGTGGCTCTTTGAGTAACATTTTCGTAGGAACGTATGGCAAGGAGTATAAAATGTGTATTTTTGCAGGATGAAATATTTCAAAAGAAAGCATTTTTGTAATCTTCGAAGAGTGATATACAAAAGATTTTATGAATACTAAACAAATGTCCATGTACTAAGGGTGTTTCTCAAATAGGTCCAACTTATTGAAAGTAGGTTGCTTTCATATCACGGCAAATCCAGAATTCTTCAATGGGAATCACAAAGAGAAACTGGCAGGCATGTTTATGATGCATGATGATGATTTTCTGTGGGAAGTTTCGTATGGATTTTGAATGATGTATCAGAGATAAAATACAAAGGGTATGTAAGATTAGAAGGCAGCGTTTAGAGGTTTTTAAATATATTGGGTTAGAAGCACAAACATATAAATCAGATGCAGAAATTGGCCATTCGGTCCCTCTGACTTGATCCAACATTCAATATGATAATTTTTGATCAGTTTTAATTCCACATTCCCATTTACCCCCAATAACCTGACAAGAATCTATATACCTCCATCTTTAAAATATTCAATATCCTCCCTCCACTGCTTGGCTGCCACTTTTAAGGGACACTGTTCCAAAAGTACACAATTCTGAGAAAAGAAAAATCAAAATTATCAGCAGCTTTGTCCAAAAAGAGTGACCCTTAATTTTTAACAGTGCTGCCTAGTTCTGGACTGACCCACAAGAGGAAACCTCCTTTCCACATCCACCTTGTCAAGAACATCCAACTTTCTATACATTTTAATCAAGGCACCCCTTGCTTTTCTAAACTTCAGTGGAAAGATGTCCAGTCTGTCCAAATCATCCGCATAAATCAACCCACTCATTCCAAGTATCAATCCAGTGAACCTCCTCGAAACTACGTCCAGTGCGTTTATAGCTTTCTTTCAAAGAAGGAGCCTGAATTCCACATCAGAGGAATGGAAAACTGCCAATGTGACACCCCTATTCAAAAAGGGAGAGAGCAAGAAGGCAGGTAACTCTTGGCCAATTAGCCTAACATCTATTGTTGGAAAAATATTGAAATCGATCATTAAGGAAATAATACCAGAACATTTGGAAAATCATAATCTAAGCAAGCAGAGTCAGCATCACTTCATTAGAGGGAAATTGTGTCCAATTAATTTTATTTTTTTTGAGGAAGTCTCAACCAGAGTCAGTAGAGGGGAACTAGTAGATTATATTGTATTTGACTTCCAGAAGTCATTTGACAAGGTACCTCACAAAATAATGACGGAAAAGGATAGACCAGATCTAAAAGTTGAAGTTCTAAATTGGAGAAAGGCCAATTTTGATGGTATTAGGCAAGAACTTTCAAAGCTGATTGGTGGCAGATGTTCACAGGCAAAGGGATGGCAGGAAAATGGGAAGCCTTCAAAAATGAGGTCATGAGAATCCAGAGAAAGTATATTCCTGTCAGGGTGAAAGGGAAGGTTGGTGGGTATAGGGAATGTTAGATGACTAAAGAAATTGAGGGTTTGGTTAAGAAAAAGAAGGAAGCATATGTAAGGTATAGACAGCTTAGATCGAGTGAATCCTTAGAAGAGTATAAAGGAAGTA
>NC_057736.1:1221517-1254144 GCF_004010195.1 Chiloscyllium plagiosum
ATTTGGAAAGGCAAGGACTGATTAGGGACAGTCAACATGGCTTTGTGCGTGGGAAATCATGTCTTACAATCATGATTGAATTTTTTGAGGATTGATGAGGGCAGAGCGGTAGATGTGATCTACATAGACTTCAGTAAGGCGTTCAACAAGGTTCCCCATGGGAGACTGGTTAGCAAGGTTAGATCTCACAGAATACAGGGATAACTAACCATTTGGATACAGAACTGACTCAAAGGTAGAAGACAGAGGGTGGTGGTGGAGGGTTGTTTTTCAGACTGGAGGCCTATGACCAATGGAGTGCCACAAGGATCGGTGCTGGGTCCTCTACTTTTTGTCATTTACATAAATGTTTTGGATGTGAGCATAACAGGTACAGTTAGTAAGTTTGCAGATGACACCAAAATTGGAGGTGTATTGGATAGCGAAGAGGGTTACCTCAGATTACAACTGGATCTTGACCAAATGGGCCAATGGGCTGAGAAGTGACAGATGACGTTTAATTCCATTAAATGTGAGGTGCTGCATTTTGGGAAAGCAAATCTTAGCAGGACTTATACACTTAATGCTAAGGTCCTTGGGAGTGTTGCTGAACAAAGAGACCTTGGAGTGCAGGTTCATAGCTCCGTGAAAGTGGAGTTGCAGATAGATAGGATAGTGAAGAAGGCGTTTAGTATGCTTTCCTTTATTGGTCAGAGTATTGAGTAGGGAGTTGGGAGGTCATTGGTTAGGCCACCTTTGGAATATTGCATGCAAATCGGAAAGATTTTGTGATACTTGAAAGATTTACAAGGACGTTGCCAGGGTTGGAGAATTTGAGCTATAGGGACAGGCTGAATAGGCTGGGGCTGTTTTCCCTGGAGCGTCGGAGGCTGAGGGGTGACCTTATAGAGGTTTACAAAATTATGAGGGGCATGGATAGGGTAAATATACAAAGTCTTTTCCCTGGGGTCAGGGAGGCCAGAACTACAGGGCATAGGTTTAGGGTGAGAGGGGAAAGATATAGAATAGGAAGGGTTTGGAGGGATATGGGCCAGGTGCTGGCAGGTGGGACTAGACTGGGTTGGGATATCTGGTCGGCATGGATGAGTTGGACCGAAGGGTCTGTTTCCATGCTGTACATCTCTGTGACTCTAAAAGGTTAAGCTGGAACTATATAAAACACTGGTTAAGCCACAGTTAAGTGAGAGTACTAGATGCAGTTCTGGTCACCACATTGTGAGAAAGTTATGATCATATTAGCGAGTGTACAGAGGAAATTGTTGCCTGGACTGGACCATTTTAGTTACAATTAAAGTTTGAGGAGGCTAGATTATTCTTTCTGGACCAGAGAGGCTGAGGAAGACCTAATGTGGGACTACAATCACGAGCATCCACCTCCTCCACCAGAAATATTCAGTATCATCAGTGTGTACCACTTCCAAGACACACTGCAGAAAATCACGAAGACTTCTTTGAAAGCACCTTCCAAACCCAGATATATGGAAATAACACCACCTGCAAGTTTCTCTCCAAGTCACTCACCCTTTTGACGTGGAAATGTATCACATTTCATTCGCTATTGCTGAGTCAAAATTCTGGAATTCCTTCCCGAACAGCATTGTGGGTTAACCTATAGCACATGGACTGCAGTAGTTCGAGAATGTAGCTCACCAGCATCTTTTCAAGGGCAACTGTAATTATTATTATACAGACAATAACCATCCCATGAAGGAATAAAAATAAAGTGAGTAAAATTGAGGGGTAGTGATAGAGTGGGAAGGTTCTATTCCCCTTGTCTGGAGGGTCCAAAGCAGGGAACATCAATTTAGATGAGAGAGTTCCAGGGACTGGAAATGTTTTTACTTAGTGGATGGTGGAAATTCAGAACTCATCACTTGACAGGATGGCAAAAACAGAAACCCTTGTAACATTTAAAAACTGGAAAGACACTTGAAGTGTCAAAATCTACAAGGCAACAGACCACAAGCTTGGGGTTGTTGTGGAAAGATTACCAGATACTCTGTGAGAATTACCAGGAGACACAGAAATCCTTCATGAAGTTAAACTTTTATTTGCAAACAAAAGCTGCGACAATCAAAGGGACAGCACAATTGTTAGCACTGCTGCCTCACAGTGCCAGGGACCATGGTTTAATTCCTGCCTTGGGCGACTGTGTGGAGTTTGCACATTCTCCCCGTGTCTGTGTGGGTTTCCTCCGAGTGCTCTGGTTTCGTCCCACAATCCAAAGACGTGCACGCCAGGTGAATTGGCCATGCTAAATTGCTCATAGTGTTAGGTGCATTAGTCAGGGATAAATATCTGGTAGGGGGATTGGGTCTCGGTGGGTTACTCTTCGGAGGGTCAGTGCGGACCTGCTGGGCCAAAGGGCGTTCTTTTATTTCAAAAATATACATTATTCATAAAATTATTTGGATCCTTATACAATTGGTCATGCCATTCTTGCTGGACCCAAGGGCCTGTTTCTATACTGTAGAGAATCTAATCAGAAAATGGCTTCCCGATTCGTGGGGCCACTAGTTCCCGCGCTTATCTAGTTATTAGCATAACCAATCATACTAGCCTGCTTTGTCTTTCTAAACTAATCATCTTTTGCTATGCTGCTGTGCTACTTTCCACCTACCCTATCACATTACACCACCATCATCTTTCGCGTTAGCTCACCTATGACATGTATGACTAGCCTATCATAGTGTACTACCATTATCTTCAACATGAGCTCATCTATTGCATTACTCCATTGAGTTAACTATATAACTGCCAAACCAACTTCCATAGTCCGGTCGGATAGCTCCTTTTGGGCTGCTGTGGAAAGGACAACCGAATGATCGGTTCTATATATTTGTGATTCTGTAAAAATCAATGTATTACACCAAATTAGATCTTTTCCCCTGTCTTTCCTCCAATACATCTACTTACGTTTCTTAAAGATGAACTTCAAATGGGCAATGTTTGACGAACTCTAGTATTTATATATATCCTGCAATTTTAATTTAGTTTCCAGATATTGTTAATTGCCCAAAACTGATGGCAAACTAACTTATGAAATATTGGCGGAATTTTTTTTGTCCCTTTTGCAACAGTAGTGTTAGTGTGGTTATTCTAACTTCACGGAACAAAATCCACTTTTCCGAGAGTGTGGTCATGAACTCTGCTCTCTCTGAATTGTCCAGTCTTCACTTTACTCTCCTATCCTCAACCCCACCGTCCCTACCTCCCTATTTTTTCACCTCTGAAAGGCTCCGGGGATATTATCTCTGATCAAAGTTTCAAACAGTCTTCATAGGAGTTGACACCATTGTTGGACAATCAGCAACAATGAGCTGCATTCAACTAGCTTCTTTTGTGTAGAAACACATCTTGTGGCACTTGAAAGAGATTTCAGACACTGAACTAAATGGATTAAAAAACAAAAACAAATAGTTTGGAAAAAACAGTTGAATTTATTAAAGGAGCAGGAGTAGGTAGGAGATGTGGGGGTTGCAAGAAAGGGGCCTGAGGCGGGTGAAGTTGCCCTTCTGGGGGCGGCTGTGTTTCCTGAAGGACTTGGGCTCCTTTCGGCAGCTCTTGTCCTCTGCTCCTGCTCCAGCCTCTGCCCTCACCTTCTTCCTGGGTCTGTATTTGTAGTCGGGGTAATCCGCCATATGCTTTAGCCTCAGGCGCTCTGCCTCTCGGATGAACGGGCTCTTCTCGGTCTCCTTCAGCATTTTCCACTTCTTGCCCAGGCGCTTGGAGATCTCGGCGTTGTGCATGTCCGGCACTTGCTCCATGATCTTTTTCCTCTCGATCTGGGACCACACCATGAAGGCGTTCATGGGCCTCTTGATGTGCCCGCTCGGGGTTTTGCACCAGTCAGGGTTACAGCTCGCCTCCTCCTCTCCTTTGGCAGAGCCGCTGGCCCAGAGAGATTCCGCAGAAGGGGCTGGGGAGAAGCCGGGATTCGGGCTGGAAGCTGCACTCATGTCACTGATGCCGCTGTCTGCCGCTTCCCGAGACGCGATGCCGCCGCCGCCGCCGCCGCTCTGAGTGTCCGCAGCCTTGCTTTGCTGCACCATGTTTAAGAAAGGCCAGAGAAGAGAACCCTGCAACTTGTGATGCTGAAGAATGCGGCTCCCTCTCGCTCCTCCAGCCGCTCACAGCCTCATCCCCCCCTCAGCAATCTCTGCAGCAGCTTCTAGCTCCCACACGGGGCTGGGGGGGGGGCACCGAGAGAGAAGGAGGAGCCTAGCCTCTGATACACCGCGGTCCCAGCCAATCAGAACCCGCCCTCCCATCAATCACTGCCTTGGGGGGTGGGGCCCAGTGCCCATGACATCACCGCCAGATGCAGCCAACCCGCGCGGCGCCTCCATCAATGAAATGGTGGCACTTGGCTTTGACCCTTGTAGGTGGAGCAGGGGGAGGTGGTGCTCCAGCAAGGTCACCTGGGGCCTGTGTTGGTGGTGATGGGCATCCTTGTTCCTTTTTAGGGACAGTCCAGGCTTAGGGTAGGGTCCCATGCTCAGAGTTACCCCTCAGATGGGGAGGTGGGGAAACAGTAAAACTTGTGACTGGCTGGTCCAACTTAAAAGGAAAAAAATCAGAAATTACTGGAAAAGCTCACCTGGTCTGGCAACATCCATGAAGAGAAAACAGTTTAACATTTCAAGTCCCATGACACTTCTTGCACTTAAACATTGCCCCATGTAAACTCAAAATGTTAGCTTGCTTTCTCTCCATGGGTGATGCCTGACCCTCTGTGATCTCCAGCATTTTTTGTTTTCAGTCAACAGTTTCATAGAATCCCTACAGAGTGGAAACAGGCCCTTCTGCCCAACAAGGCTGCACTGACACTCTGAAGAGTAACCCACCCAGACACATTTCTCTACGCAATTATCCTATATTTACTCCTGACTAATGCACCTAACCTACACATCCTTGAACACTATGGGCAATTTAGCATGTACAATTCCTCTAACTTGCACATCTTTGGATTGTGGGAGGAAACCAGAGCACCCGGAGGAAACCCACACAGACACAGGGAGAACATGCCAACTCCACACAGACAGTCACCCGAGATTGGAATTGAACCTGCATCCCAGGTGCTGTGAGGCAGCAGTGCTAACCACTGAACCACCATCCTGCTCTTACTTCTCCAGAAATGGTCTGACTTCTTTCATATCATACAGTGATACAATATGACCACTGTGTTTATTTCCAAATATTACATTATTTTTTTGCTTTTTGTCCTTCTGGGCAGTCAGGCCAACAAATTTCCAGTGGTGATATTGGAACCTCACATGCAGCTACCGAATTCAGGCAGAAGGTCCTGGGGGAGGGGGTCTTTTCTTTAGCTGACATGAGGAATATAATATCCTGTAGCCAACTGCTGACTGCAAATGAAAGTATATTCTTAGGAGCAAGTGGAGAAGAGCAAAAGATGTGGAGAAATCAGAGAGGTGCTGTCCTTGTGCTACAGCTAAAAGATAAAGGCATTTTTGGCATCCAGAACAGAAATCAGTAGATATGTTCCTTCAATCAGACAGGGGCCCAACTAAACATACAATTTCATTAAATGAAGAAGGCATTTAATTACAGAGCACCTTCCACTAGGTAGGGACACCCCAAAGGAAGATAGTCATCAATTAAGTACTTTGAAGTTCTAGTCACTATTTTAATGTGAGAAATGTGACAGACAAATAACTCATCTCCTGACTCCCCAAAGCCTGTCCAGCATTTGCAAGGCACAAGTCAGGAGGTGGAATACTCCCCACTTACCTGGATGGGTGTAGTTCCAACAGCACTCAAAAAGCAAAACACCTTCCAGAGCAAGGCAGCACTTGATTGGCATCACATCCACAAACATCCACTCCCTCTACCACCAACACTCAGCAGCAGTGTCTACCATGTACAAGGCGCACTACAGAAACTCACCAAGGTCTCCCATACAGCACCTTCCCAACACAACCAATTCCACCCGGACGTCAAGGGCACCCCCTGCAAGTTTTCTTCCAAGCCACTCACCATCCCGACTTAGAAATATATCACCGTTCCCTCAGTGTCACTAGGTTAAAATCCTAGAATTCCCTCCCTAAGGGCATTGTGGGTCACCCTACAGCACATGGTCTGTAGCAGTTCAAGATGGCAGATTACTGCCACCTTCTTCAGGGGAATTAGGGATGGGAAATAAATGTTGGCCAGCCAGTGAGTGAATACAAAAGTTGCGTGCAGTAAACTCCCTCAAACATTGATGGGATCTTGACCATGATTGTAATGTTGATGGACAGAAAGAAGAATTGACCAGGTCAGGAGGCATAACTCCTCTGCATTTCTCTGAAGTAGTGCCATGGGATCTTTCACATTGATCTGTGAGTTTACAAATGACTTTAATGTAATTTCACATCTCAAAACAACACCTCCAATGGTCCAGTATTCCTTCAGTAAATGCAATAAAGGGTCAGCCTTGTTTTTTGTGCTCAGCCCAGGAAATGGACTTCAACCGACATCCATGGGACTCAGATGTGAATATGCTACTGATTGAACTATGATTGACAGAAGAGCCTTGGTAAAAAGACAATTA
Source organism: Chiloscyllium plagiosum (assembly GCF_004010195.1). NCBI lineage: Eukaryota > Metazoa > Chordata > Chondrichthyes > Orectolobiformes > Hemiscylliidae > Chiloscyllium > Chiloscyllium plagiosum. Next base: position 1,228,074 of record NC_057736.1, read on the forward strand.
GCAATGAGAACAAAAAAAACATGCTATTTGTTTCTAAAAATTGGATGCTGACACTTAGTGACAGGGTCTGAGAAGGGTGTGTTGATTTGTGTGGAGTACATGTCAATTCTGTCATTGGCAGGAGAATTGCATCCAGTTCTGGGCATAATACTTTTAAGAAAAAATGGGAAACCTTTCGAGAACATGCAAAAAGATTAATGAAAATGGTTCCAAGGAAGATTAATTTTTGTTATAAAGATAGGTTGGAGAAGTAAGGGCTCTTTTCCATGGAATGGAGAAACCTGAGAGGAGATCTGTTTGAAATCATGAGTAATCTGTCCAGACTAAACAGAGAAAATGTTCACCATATCTCAGGGGTCCAGAGCCAGGGACCACAGGATATGAACCAGGCAACTTAGGAATGAGATGAAGATAAATGTCTTCATCCAGAGAGTGGTGAACCTGTAGGATTCTCTGTTGCAGAAAACGGTTGAGGTCAAAACATTGAACATTTTCAAGAAGGCGTTAGATAGAGTTCATGGGTTAAAGGGATCAATGGTTTTAAGGAGAAAGCAGGAATGGGGATGGAGTTGGATGATTAGCCATAATCCAACTGTATCATGTAGCAGGCTCACAGGGCTGAATGGCCTGCTTCAGCTCTCATTTTCTATGTTTCATGAAAGGATTAAGAATGAGGGGGCACAGATTTAAAATAATTGATATATGAAGCAAAAGGTGCAAAAGCTTTTATCTTGCTGAGAAAAGACACATTTTGTCAAAGCTTTTCATCTATCATTCATCAGGACTTTTTGCAAGAATGCAAGTTCAAGAGACATGAAGCAAAACTTTCTCATATAGCAACTGAGTCAGGGAAGCATTGTCTGAGGGTGTGGTGGAGGCAGTTTCAATCAAGGCATAAAATGGAAAATAAACTATTATTTGTAAAGGAACAAAACTCAGCTTTATGAAGGAAAGACAGGAAAAGGTATTAAGTGAAATACTAATGTGGAGAGCCAGCACAGACACAAAGGGCCAAATGGTCTCTTTCTGCACCACAAGAATTCTATCATTGAGAACTGTGTCCAATTGAAAAATAGCAGGAACACTGGTCATCCCTTCACCAAATCCGAAAAGTTTGGTATTGTGTTTAAAGTTGCTTCCCACTTTCCCATTGATGTGGTATTTCTCCATACAATTATCTTTTTATTGTACTTTGTATAATTACAGATTGGCCCAGAGGGAAGACAAAACATCATTTCAGTTTTACACATAAACTATATAATCATATAGTTCTTTGGATGTATGCCACTGTTTAATGTCTTCATAACAATTCGATTATACTAGTGGCAATCAGTGCTTACAATATAATAAAGATTAAAATTAAATTACAATTATTTCAGTAAGTGCATCACATGTGTTACAAACTGTCTTTTGAATTTCAATTTGTCATGATGTTTGTGCTCACCTCCCTCTATTTGTTTTCTTCTGACATCTATTTGCAGACATCTCTGGGTAAAAAGGAATGGTGCTTGTTTTAAGATGATGAGTTTTTGATTATTAAACCAATGCAGAACAAGCTATGGATGACAGTTCTATTATTGCAAGGGAATGAAAAATCAGGATTTTCCAAACAGCCATGTTTCTGCTTAGCTCCTCGTGATTTCCAGTTCTCCTGAGCCTTTGTGACAGTCATTGTCAGCATTGGTAACTTTGTAATGTCAATTACAGCACCACCATGAAATGGAGTAGCATTGAGTAATCAGGCCAGAAAATTCAAGATATGAGCAAATTATTGCAGATGTATGAATTTATACTGAAAGCAAAATGTGCTGGAGCTCACAGTGGGTCAGGCAGTATCCATGGAGGGAAAGCAAGCTAATATTTCAAGTCTAGATGACTTTTCTTCAGAGTGTGGAGGGGGCAGGTTTTATGCAATAGTTTGTGGGGGTGGGGGGGGAGGTTGAAGTGTTGGGGGATAAAGGGGTTCAAGATACTTCTTAAATGCACACATGCAAGAAAATAACAAGCTTTCCTGTTTTGATAGAACAATGAAGGGTCTTTTAGCTCCCTACTCTCCAAATCCCTCAAAATAAGGGCCAAATTTCCATGACCCTTCCTGATTACCTGCTGCCCCTGTGTGCTAGCTTTCAGTGTTTTGTGTACAAGTTTCCCCAAATCCCTTTGTGTTGCATTTTTTCTCCATGTAAATAATAATCAAAATTTCCAACTTTACATTTTCCCACATTAACCTCTATTATCCAACTTCTTGCACAACCTATCAATATTTATTTGTACATTGTTTCTATCCATCTTGCAACCTGCCTGCCCACCAATGTTAGTGTCGCCTACAAATTTACTTCCTTCCTCGCAGTCATTAATATATTTTGTAAGCAGTGTGGTTACAGCACTGATCCCTGTGGAATATCGTTGGTCATGGAACCCAAAACTAATTAAGAACCCCTTATCTCCACTCACTGATTCCTGCTCATGAGCCAATTCTCCTCGACAGTGGCTCAGTGGTTAGCACTGCTGCCTCATAGTGCCTGGGACCTGGGTTTGATTCCAGTGTCTGGTGGCTGTCTGTGTGGAGTTTACTTGTTCTTCTTGTGTCTGTGTTGGTTCATACTCAGTGCTCTGGTTTCCTCCCACTGTACAAATTGGCTGTGCTAAATTGCCCTGTAGTGTCTAGGGACATGCAGGCCAGGTGGATTAGCCATGGAAAATGTGGGGTTAGGATACTTTCTGCACTGGAGGGATTCTATGATTCTACCTATGTGGGCTCTTATCAACTCACACCTTATATGTTATATCTTGGCTGATGTATGCAAGTATTCCATAAGCTCTCTCAGCCATTGTATCTAGGATTAGACTCTGTTTGACACTGCTTCAAACCCCTGACACTCTGATAGCTTCCTACAGTCTGCAGCGTTGTATTTTCCAATCAGCCACTGTGCAAATTTTTGAATTGACGACAAATTTCTGATCATACCTATTACATTTATATATCCACTGCATTTCAAATCAAAATCAACTGCATACCTCACAAAAAACAAGTACCCTACTACTAAGTCACGTGGAACCTCACTGTAACCAGCCTTCCAATTACAAAAACATCTATCAATTATTACTGTTTACTCCCTGCCTCCAGGTCAATTTTAAATCCAACTCACTACTTTGCCTTAGATCCCATGGGCATTAGATCATGACTGGTCTGACGTTTGGGGCTTCATCATAAATTTTACTGAAATCCATGTAGACCACATCAAATACACTCTTCATCTTGACCCCTTTTCACTTCTTCAAAAATTCAGTTATGTTAGTCAGACAGGATCTTCATGTCATAAATCCACGCTGGTCTTTGATTAATCTGTCTGTCTTAATGAGGTTTTATCCTTCTCCTCAGACTTTTTTCCACTACTTATCCCATTGCTGTGGTTAGGCTGCAATTACTAGCTTTATTCCTTCTTATTTTAAAAAATTTAATAAAATGCAAGCTGTTTTCCAGCCCTTAAGCACCAGGGATTGGAAAATGGTGCTCGATGTCCCCACGATCTTTTTTGCTTCTTTGAGCAGTTTTGCACGTACCATCTGGGTGGGAGTCAAGATTCATCCATTTTCAAGGTTGTCGAACTATTTAATATTCCCACCCCTTCCCAGTTACAATATTTGAATAATCCTCTCCTTTGTGAAAGCAGATGCAAAGCATTCATTAAGAACCATATCCAAACACAGGCTAGGAAATAGAAGCAGGCCATTTGGCCCATTGAGCCTGCTCTGCCATTCAACATGACCATGGCTGATCCTCTACCTGAACACCTGCTGCAGCTCTCTATCCATTCCCCTTAATGTGGAGGAACTGGTGTTGGACTGGGGTGGACAAAGTAAAAAAAAATCACACAACACCAGGTTATAGTCCACAGGTTTATTTGGAAGCACTAGTTTTCGGAGCGCTGTCCCTTCATCAGATAGCTGTGGAGCAGGATCGTAGGACACAGAATTTATAGCAAAAGGTTGCAGTCTCATGCAACTAAAATGATATATTGAACAAACCTAGATTGTTATTAAGTCTTTCATCTTTTAGAATGGGTTGCAGCTTTCAGTTCATTAATATGTAAATCCCACAACTTCTTTTAAGTTACATTCTTGAGATAACTTAAGGTGACATCTCAGTTCAGACAATGCATTGAAGATGTTAGAGTCTGTCTGTATCCCAATCTTGAATCAGACTGGTTCTATTTCCAAAGTGGACTTTATAAAATATTACACGTAATGGCTGCCTGCCTTGACTGCCGGTAGATTGTGCATTTTTTGAGCAAAATAGAATGTATCTGCCCCCATAAACACCCTACACTCATACTGAAGCACACATTCTCTCACAGGCTTATACACACACTCTAACAAGCATGCACACACAAACACACACTCTCTTATGTGCACTCATACTCACATGCACACATTCTCTCTCTCTCTCGCTTTCTCTGTCTCTCATTGACACATACACACATATAAGTCTATGCAGTGAATTTGCATTTTCAGAATTATATTTGCAGATGCATTCTATTTTTCTGAAAAAACGCACAGTCTGCAGGCAGTCAATCCATGTGATATTTTATAAATTTCAACTTTGGAAGTAGAACCAGTCTGACTCAAGACTGGGATACAGACTCTAAGCTCACACCTTTAATGCATTGCCTGAGCTGAGATGTCACCTTTTTTATAAAACCTTAAGTTATCTCAAGAATGTGACTTAAAAGAAGTTGTGGGATTTACATATTAATGAACCAAAACCTGCAACCCATTCTAGAAGATGAAAGACATAACAACAATTTAAGTTTGTTCAATATATCATTTCAGTTGCATGACACTGTAATCTTTTGCGATAAATTCTGTGTCTCATGATCCTGTTGCTCAGCTACCGGATGAAGGAGCAGTGCTCCAAAAGCTTGTACTTCCAAATAAATCTGTTGGACTATAACGTGGTGTTGTGTGATTGTTAACTTTGTCCAGCCCAGTCCAACACCAGCACCTCCGCATCATCGTTTACATCCTGTCAGCTGTGTTGCCTAACACTATTTGTGGAATTGCATCGTGTTTTGTTGGACTTGCTATGTACAACCATATCAAGCTGTTCCTGAAAGCATTTAAAAAATTTTGCTTCCTCTGTACCTTTCACACTTATTCCATTCTAGTTGAATATTCAGGGAGTTGAAATTCCACATTATTATTTTGGGAATCTTTAGTGCACTCTTAGGACAGTGATTGCTCTTTTTTCTTTGCTCTTCAGGTCAGCCTATATAATCCTATCTGATGATCCTGCTATAATTTCATCTCTCATTAAAACTATCCCTTGTTAAAGTCTCCAGACTTTGACTCCAAAAAATCAAAGCTCTCTATAAGATTGAACAAAGCAGCATCATAAAAAGTGATTGGTAGACTTTAGTAGATTCTTGATAAAGAAGAGGGAAAAAGGTTCTCTTCAGAGTAGATTGGAATGCGAATAATCACATCAGCCATAATCTTATTAGGTAACTTGGAGCTGAATGGTACATCCTGATGTGACGTGAAATTACTAATCAGGTTAGATAAAGATGGCTCAGATTAGGAAAAAAATGGACGTGGTGAGTTCCAGGGCCAGTACAATATTCACTTTTGTTCCTCATGTATATAAATGATTTAGAGAAGGGTACAGGGAGATCAAAATTAACTGGTTACACATAAAATAGTTTTGAAAATCAACAAGGAAGATTGTAAAAGATATCAGAGAGTCAGAGATGGGTTCGTGAAATGGACAGACAGATAGTGAAGGGCTTTTGCCCGAAACGTCGATTTCGCTGCTCCTTGGATGCTGCTTGAACTGCTGTGCTCTTCCAGCACCACTAATCCAGAATCTGGTTTCCAGCATCTGCAGTCATTGTTTTTACCAGGTAGAAAATAAAACTTCATTCACACATAAGTGAGAGATATAAGTAAAGTGTGGCACGAAATGGGATAGAGAAATAAAGAATTGAGGTAGCAAGAGAAATAGGAAAGAATTTAAAGTCATTTGGGCAAGAAATAGAGGTAAAGAAGGGCCTTATGTGTAAAAGGATAAGAACACAATCTTACAAGTTTAACATTCTATCCTGTGGGGAGTTACTTTCAGTTGTGAAAGTAAAAGGTTGGTTGTTGGGTAGATTGATATCCACTGACCCCTGTCCATGTACAAATGTCAAATAAGAGCAAGATTAGACTCAATTTTGATGCCCTAAACTGGAGATTCACTTCTAAGGTTACTGGATGATTCCTGATGAAGGGCTTATGCCCAAAACATTGATTCTCCTGCTCCTCAGATGCTGTCCAACCTGCTATGCTTTTCCAGCACCACACTCTTGACACTGATCTCCAACATCTGCAGTCCTCACTTTCTCCTAAGATTACTGGAACCCTCTTTGAACACAGAACGTGAATGCCAGCAAATTATTGAACTCCCAAGGATATGACAACTGAACCCAATTGTGTATGGCCCCAGGATTTATGCGAGAGCATTAAACATGAACTCCTCCTACCCTGGAGATCAGGGGTACTTGGACTAAGAGCATTCAAAGCTGAGGTCAGATAATGGAAGTGGTCGGTAATTGATGTCCTACCTTGGTAAGTATGAAATCTAAAGTTATTTACTAACATTTCAGAGACTATATTTTTCCATCCCATTTGAAAAGCAACAGGATAAATTTAATTAAGTTGTTTTGATGATCCAACTACTTAAGACATCATTTTTGGAATGTGTAGGAATCATTCTGCAGACATTCAGTAGAGTCTCACACTGAATTATGTAATTTATTGGAGGGTTCCATCCTATTCTGCCCCCCACCACCCCTCCCCATCATACAAAATGAACAAATGATGAGGGGAGTAGACCAATCCTGTTTTGCGTCAGAGGTTACACAACAACAGATTGATCTGAAATCACATGCTTTCGGAGCACTGCTCCTTCATCAGGTGAAGTGAAGCCCTGAAAGCTTGTGATTTCAAATAAACCCATTGCACTATAACCTGGTGTCATGTGACTTCTGACCTTGTCCACCCCAGTCCAACAGTAGCGCCTCCACATCATCCTGTTTTGAAGCAATTAAATAGTTGATAGTACAGAACTCGAGTATTGCTGATACAAGACACATTTCGTCAAAGATTTTCATCTTGCATTCACCAGGACAATTTGCAAAAAATGCAAAACAAATGGAAAATAATAGTTATACCGTACAGGACAAGAGTTTTGATTGGTTGGCAAGTTGACTCAGATTGGTGGAATTATTTCCATGGACAATGACCCAATTAGATGATGACTGGCAGTTAACTGCCAAGTATTGTTTAAATTTTAAACCAGGCAGTTTGACTCAAATTGGTGAAGGTTCATCCCTGAGAAATGAACCAGAGAATGGCTGCCATCTGTAATGTTTAGAACCACTCACAATGTATCTGACTGTTCTCTCCATCTGTTAGGAACTGGGCCCTGTCCTAATGTATGCAGCATCCTGTATGTACAACTGTCACACTGCAAACACAACTGATAATCCCAATTGATTATCTGCAGAATTCTTTGCACACTCAAATCGATTAGCAAATGTTGTCCAATCACAGAATCATATTTAATGTTTAATGTTTTGAGAGTTTTGCAAGTGCTTCGTGATTGGATCCAGTCATTACCTTGCCTGTTATGATCAGCTGAAGAGATATGATCCACCAGATTCTACAATGTACAGTCCACATCACTAGTATTACACAAGTGCTGAAAATCCTATACCACATTACTCCTCTGTATGACAGGCAGAATATTGCCCTGGCTCGATGGCAACATCTCGTGAATGATGAACCCACTTGCGTTGCTCCTGCAGAGTAACACCCTGAAACATCCAGTTTGATCTTCCTACATAATCAGAGAAAGAATGGACTCTTTTCAGGACCAAATATGATGGCCTTGTGCCTGTTCATAACTTTGTGTGATATCAGTCAAGAAATAATGTGATCAGGGTAGCTATTATCTAGCAGTTGTTGTGGTTCTGTTCACCGAGCTGGGAATTTGTGTTGCAGATGTTTCGTCCCCTGTCTAGGTGACATCTCAGTACTTGGGAGCCTCCTGTGAAGCGCTTCTGTGATGTTTCCTCCGGCATTTATAGTGATTTGTATCTGCTGCTTCCGGTTGTCAGTTCCAGCTGTCTGCTGCAGTGGCCGGTATATTGGGTCCAGGTCAATGTGCTTATTGATTGAATCTGTGGATGAGTGCCATGCCTCTAGGAATTCCCTGGCTGTTCTCTGTTTGCAAGCAACATGAACTTGACTGGGACAACACTACTATTATAGGACAAGCCAAACAGAGAACAGCCAGGGAATTCCTAGAGGCATGGCACTCATCCACAGATTCTATCAACAAACACATTGACCTGGACCCAATATATCAGCCACTGCAGTGGACAGCTGGAACTGACAATCGGAAGTGGCAGATACAAACCACTACAGATGCCTGAGGAAACATCACAGAAGCGCTTCACAGGAGGCTCCCAAGCACTGAGGATGTCACCTAGACAGGGGATGAAACATCTGCAACACAAATTCCCAGCTCGGTGAACAGAACCACAACAACGAGCACCTGAGCTACAAATCTTCTCATAAACGTATTATGTAGCAGATATGACAGCTTCAATAGTGAACATAGAGGAGTTAAAAAGTGTGGTGCTGAAAAAGCATAGCAGGACAGGCAGCATCCATGGAGCAGGAGAGTCAACGTTTCGGGCTTGGTACCTATTTATGAGGTTGCTGGTAAGCCCAATCTTAAAATGCATGGAAATGTAGGAATTCTAATATGAACATTGACCAGTAATCGTAAACAGATGGTAGACAGTCATACGGGAGCCCCAGATCTATTTTCTCAGTGATATATTTTTTCATTGCACTGGTATTCTTGCAAATTGTCCTGATGACTTCAAGACAAAATGTGTTTTTGGATCAATTGCTAAATCGGTCACTAATGTTTCACTGAACATTCAAGGGTTTTGTTGTGACTCTTTGCATTTATTCATTTATTGAGTATCTTGAATATTTTGCCTTCTGCTTTTTTTGCCAAAGCCATCAGTTTCCTTGCCAACATGTTTCTGGATCCTGGCCAATTACAGCTGCTGTTCACAGAGCTGGGAGAATGGGGATCTATTACTTGGCAGCTTCCATAGTGCTGCATGAATGGGATGAAAAGCACTGATTTATAATGATCTCCATCTCCTGCACCATTGCTACTCCATCATCAGTCAGGCAGTACGCTCTTCACAATTTTCCAACTTAACCTCAGCTGAACCTGACCAAATTCCCAAGTCCAGTTATTTTGCATATCCATTTTAGATACAGGTGAGAGCTATCATTCAAAACTGGCACTTATTCCAAATCAGGAAGTTCCAAAGCAGTAACAGCATCATTTCAGATTGGTCCTTTGACTTTCTGTTCTCAATCTCAACCTATAACCCTGCTGCATTGACTACATGTGGGGAAGATCAAGTTACTGATTAGGGCTGGAAAATTCCACAAGACGCAGAGGTCAACTCTATCATGAAATACACATTCACTTTCCATGTACAGTCTTTTCAGCAGCTGCAATGTTCAAAAACTGAACACTAATCTCTATCCTCTTCTCCCGTGTGCCCCAAGAGAATTGGCACTACATTTTCATGTGGTATATTCATTGCCATCAATACCCAAGGATTCACAGGGTGGACCTATGCCATGGTTTTGTCTGAGTTTGTCTGAAGAGACCAGCTTGAACTGCCGTTACAACAGCGACAAAACAACCATTAAGGTATATACGAGACAAATTCAGAGCCCATGAAGAAATAAGGGGTAGCATCTCTTAGATAATTTTACAGCATTCATCCAAATGTACCTTGAATGTTAACCTTAGCAGTTCTCTTCAGCCTCTCCAGCAGAATAATTGCTCACAACTTCTGTTTCAGAGCAAAGCCAGAAATGCAGTCATTTTAATCAACCCTGCATTTTTCAGTCAATTAGTTTTCACACTAAATTTTGCCCAAACATTTTTCATGCTCATTTCTAATGACAAAAAGTTCAGCAAAGTTGGCACCCCAAGATAACATAGTGCAACACTGGGCTTTATATATCAGAGGTTATCAGTATGATAAAACACATTGAAGCATCAAACCACATCTTAGAGTGGTCCATGAAATAAGCAACAAGATCATGAACTATTTATTGTACACTCACAACTTCATTCAGTGCAGTAATTATGTATTCCTCTTACAGTTTACTATCAAAAACTCTCTGACATTGTTTTTTATTTGCGTCTTTATCAAAGGGCTGCCAATAAGCTAAATATATTCTCAAGCCGAGAAGACATCCTGCATGTGAACCAGTTCCTGTCCAAAGCCTTATTATTGCAACTGCAGCACTAAAACATTGTATCTATATTGTGTGAACACAATGTACATTCTTATCAAATTCCTGTGTTCATTAACGTAAAGGAGACATTTCAAATAAATGGGTTAGAAAGTTAAGTAAGTTCAAAACAAGAATCTTAAACAAAACAAATTGTATAGGTCCGTAGCTGGAGCTGGCTGTGATTAGTTGTGTAAATAGACTAAAGGATGTTGTGGTAAATAAACAGTAGTGAATATTGAAGGAAAACTTTAAGAAGTTCGGCACTTGTGTCTCATAGTCAATATGTTAGTGGACCTTTAAGACACATGCTCATAACAAGCCTACTGTATCATAGCTCTGAACAGAGGACATAAGGATCTCCTACTCCACCTTAACCCAGGGAGTGGATTCATGCTGCTTTGTCGCAATCTAATAGCTTAATGTTAGCCCAGTTGCATGCACGCCATGATTCCAATGTTTGTACACCATAGTCAGCTGTAATAAAGATGTTGGATGCTTCAATACCACAATCCAACAAAGGAGATTTAAAATGATAACGGGGACAGGGAAAATAAACTCTGAGGGCAAATTGGAAAGAATAAGAAAAGTAACAATAAGAGCTTCTTTAAATATATGAAGAGAGAGGTCAAAGCACCCATTGGCACCTTAGAAAATTAATCTGGGGAGATGGATATTGGAGCAAGGAAATGGCAGAGGAGTTAAACAGATATTTCGCATCAGTCTTTACGATGAAAGATACTTCAAACATCCCATTAACACAAAAAAAGATGGGGGGAGGAATTAAGCACCATCATCATCACTAGCCAAACTAATGGGGCTAAAGGCAGATAAGTCCCCTGGCTTGCATCCAAAGATTGGAAAAGAGGTAGCTACAGAGATAGACAATACATTGGTAGTAATTTTCCAAAATCCTTAGATACTGGAGAAATACTGGAGGATTGGAAAACTGCCAATGTGACTCCTCTATTCAAAAGCAGGTAACTAAAAGCTGACTAGCTTAACATCTGTTGTTGCAGAAGAATTAGATTCAATTGTTAAACAAGGAACAGCAGAACATTTGGAAAATCATAATCTAATCAAGTAGAGCCAACATAGCTTCATGAAAAGGAAACTGTGTCTGATTAATTTATTAGAGATTTTTGAGGAAGTCTTAACCAGAGTGCATAGAAGAGAACCAGTAGATGTTTGTATTTGAACTTCCAAAACGCTTCAACAAGATGCCTCACAAAAGGTTTTGTTGTAAGCCTGCTGTGTTGAAGGTAGTACATTGGCATGGATAGAATTGGCCCATGGGCAAGAAACAGCCAGTGGGGATGAGGTTGGTGACGAGTGACAGGTGGCATTCCACAGGGATCAGTGCTGGGACCATAACTGTTTGCAATATATCTTAATGACTTGGAGGAAGGATGTGTATGTACTATAGGCAAATTGCAGACAATACAAAGTTAGTCTGATAAGCAGCTTGCAAGAGGAATGTAAGTAGTTTTCAGAGAGATATTGATAGGTTATATCAGTGGGTAAAAGTTAGCAAAGTGAGATAATGTGGGAAAATATGAAATTGTTGATTTTAGAAGATGGAACAAAAGAAGGGTGTTTGGTATGTTTTCCTTTGTTAGTCAGAGCATTGAGTATAGGAGGTGGAGATCATGTTGCAGTTGTACAGGATGATGGTTAGGCCACTTTTGGAATATTGCGCATATCCTATCGGAAGGATATTGTGAAACTTGAAAGGGTTCAGAGAAGATTTACGAGAATGTTGCCAGGGTTGGAGGATTTGAGCTATAGGGAGAGGCTAAACAGGCTGGGGCTGTTTTCCCTGGAGTGTCAGTGGCTGAGGGGTGACCTTGTAGAGGTTTACAAAATCATGGGGGGCATGGATAGGACAGACAAGGCCTTTTCCCTGGGGTGAGGGAGTCCAGGACTTGTGGGCTAGGTTTAGGGTAAGAGGGGAAAGATTTAAACAGGACCAAAGGGGCAACTTTTTCACACAGAGGGCAGTGCGTGTATGGAATGTGCTGCCAGAGGAAGTGGTGGAGGCTGGTACAATTGCAACATTTAAAAGGCATGAATAGGAAAGGTTTGGAGAGATATAGGCCAAGTGCTGGCAAATGGGACTAAATTAGATTAGGATATCTGGACAGCATAGACAAGTTGGACCAAAGGGTCTGTTTCCGTGCTGTACTTCTCTATGAACAGTGTTATTTAAATGGTAAACAACTGTAGAAAACTGCAGCACAAAGGGAGATATTTGTACAAAATAAAACACAGAAAGCTAGCACACAGGTTTAGCAGGTGATCAGGATGGTTAATGGAATGTTCACCCTTATTTTAAGGGGTTTGGAGTAGAAGAGTAAGGAAGTCTTAGCGCAATTGCTGGTGAGATCATATCTGGAGTACTGGGAACAGTTTTGGTACCCTTATTTAAGAGAAGATATTAATTAATCAGAGGCAATTCAGAGAAAGTTTACTAGGATGATTCCTGGCATGGAGGGATTGACTTGAACAAAGGTTAAATGAGTTTTGCTCACTAGAGTTTAGAATAATGAGAGGTGATCTCATTGAGATATATAGGATTCATAAGGGGCTTAACAGGGTAAGTGCTGAGAGGACATTTCCTTCATCGGACAGTCTAGGATCAGAGGGCATAGTCTCAGAATAAGGGGGCACCAGTTGAAGACTGAGATGAGGAGGAATTTCTCCAAGGCCCATGTGCAGCAGCAATTCCCAGAACTGGAAATGGATGCCATGATTGGTGTGCCAATGCTGACTTAGCAGCTGCATGCACACTTAGCCACACAGCTTCAAGGCAACATTAGTCCCAAGCTACTTCACACGAGCTTTATAAAACAAAGCATAACACCGAGTCACATGGGATATATTAGGACAGATCATCAAAATCTCAGTCAAAGGGGTAGGTTTTAGGAATGTCTTAAAGAAGGACGTTGAGGCAGTGGAGGTGAGGGGTTATATGGAGGGCATTCTAGAACTTTGAACCCTGGCAGTTGAAGGTGTAGCCACAAATGGTGGAGCAATTAAACTGGGGATACACAATCGGCCAGAGTTAGATGAGTGTAGAGGTCTCAGAGGGTTCTAATACCAGAGGAAGTTACAGAGCAAGAGAAAATACAATGTGAAAATTTTACATCAATGTGTTGCTTGGCTAGTTGCCAATTTAGGTCACCAAGCACAGAGGTGATAGAGAAACTAGACTTGGTGCAAGTTAACATGTAGGCAGCCATGGTTTGGATAACTGCAGGTTTACAGGGAGCAAATCTGAGGGTTCAGTGGTGGAATAGTCAAGTCTCCGTGGTAACAACATTACAAATGTAAATTCCATCAGGTGATATTTAGAGATAGTGTGGAGTCAGGCTAGGTAACAGAACTGACAATAGATCTTAGCAATGGGATATATTTCATTTTGGTTGAGAAGTAGAAAAGGTGAACATTTTAGTAAGGCTTGAAATGTTGATAATCAAAGAGTAGATTAATGACTAAGTGTAGCTGCACTTGTCTGAGGCTTGGGTAACACTTATACTTGAAATATAATGCATGAGTTTGGTCTCTATATCTGAGGAATGCTATGGGGATCAAAAGGAACCTGCAATATTAACTCAGTCTCTTTCCATAGATGCTCCCAGGATTGTGGTGTTTCTCTAGTCATTTCTGTTTTATTTCAGATTTCCAATATCTGGAGCATTTTGTTTCTTTAAAGAATTGCATTTGAGGTGTGACACTGAAGGTTCATTAGATTAGTTGTTGTAATGAGGACTTTTCTGTGATGAGAGATTTGGTGAAGTACTCTGTGATCCTAAAGTATAAGAGGCAATTTCATTGAAAAATGCAACATTTGAAGAAGCTTATTGGTGTTATTTCCTTAGCTGGAGATTTAAAGGCTTGGGGCACAGTCACAGGATAAGGGGGAAATCGTTAAGAACTCGGTTGAGGGGTGCTGTCTTCTCACAGTGTCATAAACCTTCAGAATACTCTGCTCCAGGGAAATATGTAAGACAGAGACGAGGAGAAATTTCTTCACTCAAAGGGTAGTGAATATCATGGAATTCTTTGCCACAGAGAACTGTAGAGCCTGGATCATTAAGTATATTCAAGGCTGAGATAGAATTTTAATTTGTAATGGGGAATAGGCAGGAAAGTAGAGATGAGGATCATTAGATCAGCCATGTTCTTATTGAATGTTGAAACAGGCTCAATGGGCTGAGTGGCCTAATTCTGCTTCGGTGTTATGGTCTTCTGATTGTTTTTGAATAGTGGAACAGACTTAAGGGACCATCTCGTCAACTCCTGCCTCTATTCCTTATGTTCTTTAATACAAGTGACCATCCCATCATGACATTTGTATTTATTATAATAGTCAACTGTTTAAAATTGATCATCTATCAATATGCTGATTTACCTATTTAAATAAATGTACCACACCCATCGAAATGCATGAAATGTGGGGTTTTTTCTTGTAACATGCTCTTAAATGAACAAAAAAATGTCTGGATGTGTTTATCATGAAATTATGCAGTCATTTTTTATTTTATTTGCAAAGTAAGGACAATTTCATTTATTAAATAACTATTCCCAAAGATAAGTATTGATGTTGCATCGATCTAATACAATCAGTCCTGTAGAATCATGATTCCTGATGTTGATAAGTAAAAACAATTATAATCAAATGCAAGCAATGTTTTATTTACACTGCAGGAGAGTTTTAATGTTTTACTTTTATTATTTTTTAATGTGCATGTTGAATATAATCCATTAATAATTTTTAGTGAAACATCTTGATAGTTAAATTTTCTTGTCCTTTCTGACTGTGCTCAACAGTCATCATTAATGAAGTGAAAGATCAAGTAATTTGATGAAAAAGTACTTTCCAGGATCTTACAAAAAATATTTAATAATGTCAGTAATATTTGTTTATAGACGGTTGGTAGAAATTATTATTGCAA
Source organism: Chiloscyllium plagiosum (assembly GCF_004010195.1). Taxonomy (NCBI): domain Eukaryota; kingdom Metazoa; phylum Chordata; class Chondrichthyes; order Orectolobiformes; family Hemiscylliidae; genus Chiloscyllium; species Chiloscyllium plagiosum. The sequence continues at coordinate 1,243,421 of NC_057736.1, forward strand.
ATTTAAACTTGGTTCAATAGGTTCAATTTAAAAAGAGCAAGGATCCTGTCATGCTAAGATCAGGAGACTGACATATTCTGGCAGTTAAAGAATTCAGTCCCCATTCTGCACCATGCAAACATGACCAGTACACTCATTAATCTTTCCATCGAGAAGGACGCTGACAGCTATCCCGATATCAAGAGAGTTCCACAGACTAAACAGGCTGTCATGATCTCAAATTGGCAGCTGGCCAATAAGGGTTCCTTAGTTTCATCATTAGCGCATGAGGTTTATGAAGCAAAATTATTGCAATTTCAACAGAAAGCTTTTTATTATGATCATAAAGTGGGGTGCACTCAAAAACCAAACACTGATTAAAGTCTGGAATAAGTAACTACAATAAGGTCTGACACTGAGACTCTATTTTTCTGATGCAGCAACAGAAACATTTTGTTTAATGTGAGACTTCATGATTTTGCTGAGTCTCACCATTTGCAGTTTGTTTTATATGGATTCAGTTTCAAGGTAACTGTCTCTGTTCTTGCACTAACATTAAACACAACTCTTACCATTTACAATAAATATATCACCGGGCAAATGTTGTGCACAAAATGTGTTAAAATCTGTTTTACCTGCTCTTGTTGCAACCTAAAAGCAGGTGAGTATTCAGAATCCCTGGAACATTCTAAGGATCCCCAATAGAATGTGTATTTTTTTTAAAACTTGAATAATAAAAGTTAAAACTCACCATAGTCTTACCAGTCAATAGCACTGCTCTCTCATAGATTCATAGAGGCATAGAGATGTACAGCACGGAAACAGACCCTTCAGTCCAACCCATCCATGCCGACCAGATATCCCAACCCAACCTAGTCCCACCTAGAGAACATAGAACATAAAACATAGAACAGTACAGCACAGAACAGGCCCTTCAGCCCACAATGTTGTGCCAACCATTGATCCTCGTGTATGCACCCTCAAATTTCTGTGACCATATGCATGTCCAGCAGTCTCTTAAATGTCCCCAATGACCTTGCTTCCACAACTGCTGCTGGCAACGCATTGCATGCTCTCACAACTTTCTGTGTAAAGAACCTGCCTCTGACATCCCCTCTATAGTTTCCTCCAACCAGCTTCAAACTATGACCCCTCATTTTAGCCATTTCTGCCCTGGGAAATAGTCTCTGGCTATCGACTCTACCTATGCCTCTCATTATCTTGTATACCTCAATTAGGTCCCCTCTCCTCCTCCTTTTCTCCAATGGACCAGCACCCAGCCCATATCCCTCCAAACCCATCCTATTCATATACCCATCCAAATGTCTTTTAAATGTTGTAATTGTACCAGCCTCCACCACTTCTCTGGCAGCTCATTCCAAACACGTACCACCCTCTGAGTGAAAAAAGTTGTCCCTTAGGTCTCTTTATATCTTTCCCCTCTCACTCTAAACCTATGTCCTCTAGTTCTGGACTCCCCGACACCCAGGAAAATCCTATCCTTGCCCCTCATGAATTTAATAACCTCTATAAGGTTACCCCTCAGCCTCCGTTCTCCAGGGAAAACAACTTCAGCCTGTTCAGCTTCTCCCTATAGCTCAAATCCTCCAACCTTGGCAACATCCTTGTAAATCTTTTCTGAACCCTTTCAAGTTTCACAACTTTTCAATAGGAAGGAGATCAGAATTGCATGCAATATTCCAACAGTAGCCTAACCAATGACCTGTACAGCTGCAACATGACCTCCCAATTCCTGTACTCAATGCTCTGACCAATAAAGGAAAGCATAAAACGCCTTCTTCACTACCCTATCTACCTGTGACTCCACTTTCAAGGAGCTATGAACCTGCACTCCAAGGTCTCTTTGTTCAGCAACACTCCTTAGGACCTTAGCATTAAGTGTATAAGTCCTGTTGAGATTTGCTTTCCCAAAATGCAGCACCTCACATTTATCTAAATTAAACTCCATCTGCCACTCCTTAGCCCATTGTCCCATCTAATCAAGATCCTGTTGTAATCTGAGGAACCTTCTTCGCTGTCCACTATACCTCCAATTTTGGTGTCCTCTGCAAACCGACGAACTATACTTCCATCCAAGTATAAATCATTACTTAAATGATGAAAAGTAGTGGACCCAGCACCAATCCTTGTGGCACTCCACTGGTCACATTACTCCAGTCTGAAAAACAACTCTCCTCCACCACCCTCTGTCTTCTACCTTTGAGCCAGTTCTGTCATTAGAGAAAGAGGCTCGACTGGTGTTGGTTTAATCTGAGGGACACCATGCCTCAGATAAGGGGAGAGTTTGTGAAGGAGAGTCCTTCATTGTAAACTCAACAGGTGAACCCACACAGTTGGCAACATTCAGTATCTCAAACCAGTCATCCAGCCAACTGAGGTGATCAAACCCCTACTTGAACATTATTGTAGCACTGAAAGTTATGGCATGTTAATTTAGAAGGTTTCATTGAGGGTATAGTGGAAATGTATAAGTGGTCAGTCAATAACTTTGTGCTTAATGGCTGTTACACTCGGAGATACCACAGGATGTCCATTTGTATTGATGCTGCTGGATGTTATGGGATAATTGGAAGCCTAACTCATTAGCACAAGTCTGGAAGATGGCCTTGAGCTCCAGCGCTACGTGTCCAATGCTCCATGCAATCCCCCTCCAGTGTATAGTTCCAGGCCAGAACTTTTTAAACAAAAACTAAATGTGCTATCTGCAGGTTACAAGGCTGATGGAACACAGTTATGTCTTACCAGAGTCTAGTTTGTCTCATCACTCATAAATCAGATGCCTTGTGAGCTGGGAACCAGGAACTCCATTCATAGGGAACCACTGATGCCTTATGCTCATTAAGCAGTAGACAGAGGCTTTATTGCTTACAGGGGAGAGTTGGAGAAGTCCAGATAACAATAAAAGAAAGAACTGCTGGAAATGTGAAAGAAAAACATAAAATGCTGGAGAAACTCTGCAGGTCTGGCAGTATCAATGGAGGGAAAGCAGAGTTAACGCTTTTGAGTCCAGTGACCCTTCTCCTGAACCCAAGGCCCTTGTCTGTTTCCATTACATTCTGCCAGACTTACATGAGGAAACAATTGAAATTGACACAAAGTTAAAGGCAAATAGGTGACCAGCTTAGGAAATTAGCTGGAGCTGCTTCACTGTACCAACCCTTGGATTGGACACACCCAGAGTCACTTGAGCAGTTTCAGTCACCATGCCTCAGGAAGGAGACACTGCAGCGTAGATTTCCTACAATAATACCTGGGGAAACAACAACAGGAAATTCCACAAACTCAGATTTAATTTCTCAGAAATTAGAATGTTAAGGGATGATTTGATCAAAGTTTTCAAGATATTAAGAGGAAAAGATAGGGTAGATTGAAAGAGGAGCTATTTCAGCCTCAACCTTCCAACCTAATTTACTGCATCAGGTGCTCCCGCTGTGGTCCTCTCGACGTAAACTTAGGGAACAGCTCACTGAGCATCTCAGCCAGGCCTGCAAGGGCCGACCGGACTTCCCAGTCACCGCCCATTTTAATTCTCCTTCCCACTCCCTTTCCAACATGACCATCTTTGGCCTCCTCCATTGCCACAGCAAACCACACGGCAGATTGGAGGAACAAAACCTGATCTTCCGCCTGGGAAGCCTACAGCCCGGAGAACTCAACCTCAAGTTCTCCAATTTCAAATAACCTCCATCCCCTGACTCCCTTCCCAGCCCCTCGCAACCCCCTCCCCCATTCCACTCCTCCCTGCCACCAACTGTATTCATTCCTCCCATTGACCAACCAGGTTGTACCCTCTGCCTGTCTTCACCTTTCACCACCTTGCCCCACCACCCCCTCTATCTGCAGCTGCCCCCACACCCACGCCCAGTCCTGAAGAAGGGCTACACCTGAAACATTGACTTCTAAATATCCTGATGCTGCCTGGCTTGCTGTGTTCTTCCAGCCTCCTGCCTGTCTATTTCAGCCTGAGGGCAGTCTTGAATTCAGGAACATAGTCTGAAAGTTTGAGCCAGACATTAGTGTGAAATTGGAAAAAAGCCTTTCTTCATAGAAAAGTAGATAGGAGTTTATAACTCAGGTCTACAAATGATAGTATTGCAAAATCAGTTGATGATTTTAAAGTTGAGCTTGATACATTTCTGTTGATAAAGGATAGCAAAGGAGTGGGTCAGAAGCAGGTTTATGAAGTTGGGCTACAGCCCAGATCTCATTGAATGGTGAAACATTCTAAGGTCTCAATGCTCTTTCCCTGTTCCTGTGTTTCTGAGATTCAGGGCCATATTGTTCAGCTTTAAAACTTGTCCAGAGATTTTGGGTGTATCCCATTGTCAAACTTAGGAACTGATATGCTGGATTGATTTGTAGATTACAAGTAGAGAGCATTTATTGATTGGCAGCTCCCTGGATGAGTGAATGGTTCTTGATTAATACAGTGACCAGTGGTTTCAGGTGTTGATAGGAGCACAACTACTACAGTCTGACAGCCATATTTCATCAATGCTGTGAATCCAGGTAAAATGATGTTTTATTTTACAGGCCTTTTTACAGTATTAAAATAAATTTAAAGAATTTTACTGGGAATGTGAAATCTGGGTCATTCATCATTGTTTGAATCAAAGGGAGAATGTGAGTAGATGAGGAGGGAAATTCAAGCTCCTCAAACCAATAACTCTACACATGTGGGTATTGGTCACATTATTGGAGGTGCCTGAGGCACACAGAAACACAAAGATTGATCTCCACTTTATATGTTTATTAACGTGTGATTCAAATGCATTTCCCTGAAGCATATCTTTAATGATTTGCAATTAATATGAACGCCACTGAAAGTATGAAGGATGGGGAGAGATGGCTGGTTGACTCACTGTTAGTGCTGTACAAGTCAGAATCGAGGTGACTACAATGAGCAGCTTGTAAGATTTTAACTAAATTTCTGATCAACATAGTTGGTCATGTGGCATGAAACAGTTCAAACAATGAATGACTGGTATTTCAGAGTCAGCATTCATTTTACAAAATTATAAAGTCCTCAGAATAAGGAGTTGGCTGTTTACAACTGAGATAAACATAATTTACTTCATTAAATGATCTTATTTTAAATTCCGTGCTGCAGAGTGATGTAGATGTTCAGTCACTGAGTAATTTAAAGTCAGAGATCTATAGATTCTTGGATATTAAGGAAATCTTTGAATAATGAGTTATGTGAAGTGTGGTCGAGGTAAAAGATCAATCATGATCTATTTGAATGAGAGGCTGGGCGTGAAAAGCTGAGTGGCCTACTCCTGCCCCTATTTCCGTGGTCTTTGTGTTGTTAACTCACACTGACATGTCACTGCAGGGAATACAAACTCCAGTGAGTTGTATCTTGAATCATCTTCCAAAAATCACTGAGCTGAATCTTTTTACTTCAAGGTAAAATAACCAAAAGAATAAGTAAAAACTTATAAAATAAATGAAAATAAAATAAACACATAGGTGCTAGGTCTGGAGAGAACCTTTTGTTCTCATTCAGTAATCAGCAGAGAGATTGGATTCCATGTTTTTATGTGTGGTATGAACTGAGGTCTGGGAAAATGGAAGCTTGTTCTTTGAATAGTGTTCCAACAACATCCATCAAACCCTTTGGGACACCATTCAACTCATTAGATACAGGAGTCTCACAGAAAAGTCTCACAAAATTGCTGATGTCACTGGGTAGCGAAGATTAACACCTTGAGCATCGTAAACTGCAGTTCCTCAATTTTACATGGAAGTTCAGTTCTCAGTCTCAACGTTGTCAGATTGAACCAAATTCTGGTTAATGTTTCTCAAGAATTCAACAGGTGACAGAATTCAGACATAATACAGTATCTTCATAAATCACAGTAATTGGTATTCCAATCGTAGACCCTTCAAATCCACATGGATAACAATCAGATGGCTGATTTGGCAAATGCAACTAGGCAGTTATAGGTAGGTGTGAAATATGGGATCAAGTTTGTTAAACAAGTCCTCGAATTTTCAGCATAAATTGAACTTGTATTGGTTGGGTATTTATGTATAAATGTACGCCATTTCTAATAACTTACATCACTGATGGTAGGAGTACCACAGTAAAACAAGAAGTGTTCATGTGTATGAAAACCAAATGACAAAACATTTCCAGAGTATTATACATTGTATCAATACATCACCAGAAATGCTCTGTGGATGTGCTATAGACTGAAAACGTCATCCAGAGAATTCAATATAAATTTCTTGATAGGTGGTAGATTATCAATAAAGTAGTAAACATTCTTTGTCTTTCTTTTTGAATACATGATGCCCTTTGCATTTGTGTCAAACTGTCAATAGTAATTGATGGAAGTCAGAATATTATGGAGCTAAAGAGGTTTGCTATCAGTTTTTCTTTAACCTACTTTGACTCTGGTTAGCTCACACGCCTCTGTGGCCTCTCAGAGCCTCATGTTAAAAGAGAGGTGTAGTGGACAGCGAAGAAGGTTACCTCAGAGTACAGCGGGATCTTGATCAGATAGGCCAATGGGCCGAGGAGTGGAAGATGGAGTTTAATTTAGATAAATGTGACGTGCTGCATTTTGGAAAGGTAAATCAGAGCAGGACTTATCACTGAATAGTAAGGTCCTGGGGAGTGTTGCTGAACAAAGAGACCTTGGAGTGCAGGTTCATAGTACCTTGAAAGTAGTGTTGCCGGTAGTAAGGATAGTGAAGAAGGCATTTTGTATGCTTTCCTTTATTGGTCAGAGCTTTGAGTACAGGAGTTCGGAGGTCATGTTGTGGCTGTAGAGGACATTGGTTAGGACACTATTGGAATACTGCAAGCAGTCCTGGTCGCCCTGCTATAGGAAGGATGGTGTTAAACTTGAAAGGGTTCAGAAAAGATTTACAAGGATGTTGCCAGGGTTGGAGGGTTTGCGTTATAGGGAGAGGCTCAATAGGCTGGGACTGTTTTCCCTGGAGAATCGGAGGCTGAGGGATGACCTTATAAAGGTTTATAAAATCATGACGGGCATGAATAAGGTAAGTAGACAAGGTCTTTTCCCTGGGATGGGCAAGTCCAAAAATGATGACATTAGTTTGAGGTGAGAGGGGAAAGATATAAAAGGGACCTCAGGGGCAACTTTTTCATGCAGAGGGTGGTGCGTGTGTGGAATGAGCTGCCAGAGGAAGTGGTGGAGGCTAGTATAATTACAACATTTAAGAGGCATCTGGATGGGTATATGAATAGGAAGGGTTTGGAGGGATATGGGCCAAATGCTGGCAGGTGGGACTAGATTGGGTTGGGATATCTGGTCAGCATGGATGAGTTGGACCGAAGGGTCTGTTTCCATGCTGTGTATGTCTCTATGACTCTATGACTCTATTACTGAGGTGAGGGAGGGCAGTTACTAAGGGTAAGAACAAGTAATAATCCCTGTTAACAGTCTCTCACCCCTCACTACAGAGAATCTCATCTCGATTCCCAAAATTCTGTTGGAAAATGTAACTCGTTGTTCCCAATATCAAGAAAGACCTCACTGAGTTTCATGCTCGATTCTCTCAGAGGTTATTCTCAAAGTAAGGATGGGATTTTGTCTCCACGAGGGTGACGCGGTGGTCACTCTTACCAATACTGTCATGGAGAGATGCATCTGCAGCCGGCAGATTGGTAAGGATGAGGTCAAGTATGTTTTTCCCATTTGTTGGTTCCCTCACCACCTGCCACAGACCCAGCCTAGCACATATGCCCTTTAGGACCCAACCAGCTCGATCAGTAGTGCTGCTGCCAAGCCACTCTTGCTGATGGGCATTGAGTATATTTTGTGCCCTTGCAACCCTCAGTGCTTCCAACAATGATTGTTCAACATGGAAGAGTACTTATTCATCAGTCACGGGAGAATGTACATGATAATCAGCAGTAGTGGGTTTCCTTGCCCATGTCTAATCTGAAGCCATAGGATCCAGCGTCAATGTTGAGGACTCCCAGGGCAACTCCCTCTCGACTATATCCCACTGTGCCGATGTCTCTGCTGGGTCTGTCCTGCTGGTGGGACATGGCATATCCTGGAATGGTGTTGGTAGTGTCTGCAACAGTGTGAGGTGTCATTCAGAGAGTATGCCAATGTCAAGCTGTTGCTTAACTAAGCTGTGAGACTGCTCTTCCAACCTTTGCACTAACCCCCAGATGTTAGTGAGGAGGATATTGCAGGGTCGACAGGGCTGTTTCTGTTGTTGTCTTTTCTAGTTCCTAAGTTGATGCCAGATGATCCATCCAGTTTCATTTCTTTGTTGAGACTTCATAGTGATTGGTGCAACTGAACAGCTTGCTTGGCCATTTCAGAGGGCAACTGAGAGTCAACTCCATTGCTGCGGAGGTGGTGTTCCCTTTGGCTTTCGAGATGGTGGCAGATTTGGAAGGTGCTATTCAATAGAGGGCCTGGTGAGTGGCTGCTCACTATGAGCACTAACAAAGAACATGCAATGTTAAATTGCATTTATTTACAATTATACGAAAACATTGGAGACAATAAGATGCCAAGAAGAGCAGATCACCCGATTTGTCTGAACGCTGTTTGAAATATTGAAATTATAAATCTTCATTCATTCTACAAAAAAGAATTTCCTGGAGATTGTGAGAAGGGACTGATCAGACTAGAATCTCTGGATGCCATCAGGCTCTGTGCATGAACAGAATGTGGTTCTATTACAATTCACAGTGAGCATGAGCTCAGAATGTAAAACTTGTTGATAAATTGACAATCTCATGGAAAAAACTAAATGGGAAACCAGCTTTCCGGTAAAACTGGATCCAGAGAGAAGTTTGCAAAGGTTGGGACAGACTAACCTTAGTCTGTATTTGATCAGTTCTGTCTCTTGCCCTGGAATGCTTCATACAATTATAAGCACAAAAACCCTGAACTGGCGCATAACTGCAAATGAAATGATTCAGAGGGAAAGGAGACCTGGGGTCTACAGTTTGGATGCTTTATTGAAATAAATAATGTTGCCAAGTATTCAAGATTATAGTATACTCAGGACATTTGGCGGAGGTCAGGGATCACCCTAGCTACAGTCTCAGTTCATCACACCCTTGAATAAGTTACAGCCCATGATCTTCTCTCAGGTAACCTTTACATTACGCAATATTCTACACTGAAATCAGGTGATAGTTTTGCCCTCCATAGCCCAGGAATTGCTTGGCCAAATCTGTGACCAAAGATTTCCTCGGACTCCAATCAGCTCACTCAGCAGAGGCACAGAAACAAATGTGAAATGGTCTTAGGTCTAGAGGTTGGGGTTCTACCAACTGTTACTCCCACATCCTTGAGGGATGACTGTTACTCCCACATCATTGCATGATGACTGTTACTCCCACATCATTGAGGGACGACTGTTACTCCCACATCATTGAGGGACGACAGTTTCTCCCACATCATTGAGGGATGATTGTTACTCCCACATCATTGCAGGATGACTGTTACTCCCACATCATTGAGGGATGACTGTTACTCCCACATCATTGAGGGACGACAGTTGCTCCCACATCATTGAGGGATGACTGTTACTCCCACATCATTGAGGGATGATTGTTACTCCCACATCCTTGAGGGATGACTGTTACTCCCACATCATTGAGGGATGACTCTTACTCCCACATCATTGCAAGATGACTGTAACTCCCACATCATTGAGGGGCGACTGTTACTCCCACATCATTGAGGGACGACAGTTGCTCCAAAATCATTGAGGGATGACTGTTACTCGAACATCATTGAGGGATGACTATTACCCGGACATCATTGAGGATGACTGTTACTCCTACATCGTTGAGGGATGACTGTTACTCCCACATCATTGAGAGGAAACTGTTACTCCCACATCATTGAGGGATGACTGTTACTCCCACATCCTTGAGGGACGACAGTTACTCCCAAAATCTTGAAAGACAACTGTTACTCCCACATCATTGAGGGATGACTGTTACTCCCACATCATTGAGGTATGAATGTTACTCCCACATCATTGAGGGATGACTATTACTCGAACATCATTGAGGGATGACTGTTACTCCCACATCCTTGAGGGATGACTATTACTCACACATCATTGAGGGTTGACTGTTACTCCCACATGCTTGAGGGATGACTGTTATTCCCACATCCTTGAGGGACAACAGTTACTCCCACATCCTTGAGGGACTATAGTTACTCCCACATCCTTGAGGGACGATAGTTACTCCCACATCCTTGAGGGATGACTGTTACTCCCACATCATTGAAGGACAACTGTTACTTCCACATCATTGAGGATGACTGTTACTCCCACATCCTTGAGGGATGATGATTACTCCCATATCATTGAGGCACGACTGTTACTCCCGCATCCATGAGGGATGACTGTTACTCCCACATCCTTGAGGGATGACTGTTACTCCCACATCATTGTGGGGAAACTGTTACTCCCACATCATTGAGGGACGACTGTTACTCCCACAGCCTTGAGAGGAAACTGTTACTCCCACACCATTGAGGGATGACTGTTACTGCCACATCATTGAGAGGAAACTGTTGCTCCCACATCATTGAGGGATGACTGTTACTCCAACAACATTGAGGGGAAACTGTTACTCCCACATCATTAAGGGACGACTGTTGATCCCATATCATTGAGGGATGACTGTTACTCCCACATCGCTGAGGGATGACTGTTACTCCCACATCACTGAGAGGAAACAGTTACTCCCAAATCAT
>NC_057736.1:1254644-1278790 GCF_004010195.1 Chiloscyllium plagiosum
CCACATCGTTGAGGACGACTGTCACTCCCACATCCTTGAGGGACAACTGTTACTCCCACATCCCTGAGGGATGACTGTTACTCTCACACCCTTGACGGACTCCTGTTACTCCCCCATCATTGAGGGATGACTATTTCTCGAACATCATTGAGGGATGACTGTTTCTGCCACATTATTGAGGGATGACTGTTACTCCCATAACTTTGAGGGATGAGTATTATTCAAACATCATTGATGGATGACTGTTACACCCACATCATTGGGAGGAAACTGTTACTCCCACATCATTGAGGGACGACTGTTACTCCCATATCTTTGAGGATGACTGTTACTCCCACATTATTGAGGGATGACTGTTACTCTCACATTATTGAGGGATAGACTGTTACTCCCTCATCATTGAGGGATGACTATTACTCCCACATCATTGAGGGATGACTGTTACTCCCACATCTTTGAGGGACGACAGTTGCTCCCATATCATTGAGGGATGACTGTTACTCACACATCATTGAGGGTTGACTGCTTCTCCCACAGCATTGAGGTACGACAGTTACTCCCACATCCTTGAGGGACAACTGTTACTCCCACAGCCTTGAGGGACAACTGTTACTCCCACATCCTTGAGGGATGACTGTTACTCCCACATCCTTGAGGGACGACAGTTACTCCCACATCATTGAAGGATGAAAGTTACTCCCACATCCTTGAGGGATGAAAGTTACTCCCACATCCTTGAGGGACGACTGTTACTCCCATATCATTGAGGGACGACTGTTACTCCCACATCATTGAGGGATGACGGTTGCTCCCACATCATTGATGGACGACAGGTACTCCCACATCATTGAGGGTCCTTGGTACTTTCTAATGAAGACCACAAACACATTGCTCAACGTAAAGATCAGCTTGAGTTAGTTTGCCTCAGTATTTTAACCATTTGATGAAAGATGTTCCTCTGAGGTAATGCACACATTGGGCTAATTTTAATGTCCTCCCTGAGGTGGGTTTGGTGGTGTTGGGGAGGCAGTGCTGGAGGGTTGGGGCACGCAGGGGAGGAAGTTGGACAATTAATCCGGCAGCAGGCTTTGAGGTAGGGACTCCCATTTCTGCCTCAGTTAAGTTGAGGGTGGTGGAAGGCTCATTGAAAAATTCCCTGTTGCCACAAATTAAGCAATTAATGCTCATTAATAGGCGTCATCACATCATTTCCGGCACGCAACCAGAGGCAGGCCAGGCAGTTGCCAAGGAGGAAGCATGAAAAGCAAATGCTGATACATTTGCTTATGGACTTCTGGGCTGTGGGGATGTGTTGAGGGAGACCCATGTAAAATGCAGTCAGAGTCGTATCCAGGAACCTTGCATTGGGAATGATGAGCCTATTGGGACCCACCCCTGCCCTAGCATATGATCCTTCCCCTTGACCATTAACCCCCCACCTGCCCTCACTCACCTGCAGCCTCAATGAGCCGTCCAATCAGGTGTCTGGCTCAAATCTGTTCCATTCCTTACAATAATTACCTCTAAATGTATCCCCAACAATTCAACTATGGCATCAAAGTGATTCAACTGAAGAACTGCCAAATGTTTTTGAGTTAAGAGTTTCTAAAGCATCAGTTAAAGGCAATGTGCACTTTGCTCATTCATTGCAGGTGAGATTAGACAGGAAGCTCACGGGGAAAGTAAAAGTGGATGGCAAGAGTTGTCACAGATATGTAAAAATAAAAAAGAGTGAGTAGAGCAAAAGTTGGTCCTCTCCAGAGTGAGAATGGAGAATTAATATGAAATAAAAAGGGAAATGAACAAATATTTTTCTTCAATAAAACCAAAATGCTTTGAATACTGGAAATCTGATATGAAAAAAGAAAATGATAGGGAACCTCAGCAGGTCTGACTGCATTGGTAGAAAACAATTTAGGGTTAACATTTTGAGTCTAGTATTTCCCTTTATCTTCTTTGGCCTCATAACTTCCTCAACCTACTTTGCACTTTGTACCATTGCATCCACATCATTTTCACCCAATGGCATGCTCTGGTGAGTTAAGGACAGATGTTGCTAATCTGCTGTGGAGCCTGAAATAATTCTGTTTCGGTTCACCAGTTTTGATTCTGAAATCAAAATCTTCTTAAATCTTCTCTTCAATCAAAAAATATCCATCAATTCTTCTGTTAGTTAGCCTTGGTCCACAGTTGAATTTTTGGGGATACACTTAGGCTTTTCTGAAGAAAGGTCAGACCCTACTGAATAATTAACTTGTTCCTCTCTCCTCAGATGCTGCCAGACCTGTTGTGTTTCTCCAGCATTTTCTGATTTCCTTTTAAATATTTTGAGTTCTTCACTTTCGAGAATCTATGGGTGACTGTTTGTGTTGAGTTTGCACATTCTCCCCGTGTCTGTGTGGGTTTCCTCCGGGTGCTCCAGTTTCCTCCCACAATCCAAAGATGTGCGAGTCAGGTGAATCGGCCATGCTAAATTGCCCATAGTGTTAGGTGCATTAGTCAGAGGGAAATGGGATACTCTTCAGAGGGTTGGTGTGGACTTGTTGGGCCAAAGGGCCTGTTTCCACACTGTAGAGAATCTAATCTAATCTAAAAGATATATAAAACACTCCAGTAAGAGCTGGAGAGCAGAGACAATCTGGCCACAATTACAGTCATGAGGGAAATGGTACTAATCAAACTGATGGAGCTATAGGATGACAAGCCTTCAGGTCCAGATGGAATACACTCTCGGGTTTTAAAAGCAGTGTAATAAATTAGTAGATATATTGACGTTAATTTTCCAAAATTACGAGGATATGTTTGGTTTTAATTTTGCAGAGTTTTGAAGCGTGAGTGGTGCAGGAGATCCTGAGTGTTCTTGACAAGGGGACGTAGAAAGGATAGTTCCTCTTGTGGCTGAGTCCAGAACTAGGGGGCACTGTTTTAAAATTAGGGGTACCCCTTTCAGAAACAGACTTGAAGAAATGTTTTCTCTCAGAGGCTTGTGTGTCTTTGGAACTCTGTGCCTCAGAAGACAGTGGAGCTGTGGTCATTCGTTATCTTTGAAGACAGAGGTGGAGAGATTCCTTTTAAGCAGGAGAATAAAGAATTGTCAAGGTCAGATGGGAATGTGGAAAACAAAACACAAACAGATCAGCCATGATCTTATTGAATGATGGAGCAGATTTGAGGGGACTACATCTGCACCTATGTTATATATTTTTGTTTATTTGTGTCAAAGAGGATGATGGGATACTATCTTTAATTGTGAGGTATTCAACATAAACTTCATACTTCATTTATACAGAGCATTAGTGAGACATCTTCAATACTGCGTGCAGTTTTGATCTCCTTATTTAACATGGGCTGTACATATACTGGGGGTGGTTCAGAGGGGGATTATAATACTGACATTAATACTTGAAATGAGAAGATTGTCTTAAGAGGACAGACTGGTCTTCTATCTGCTAGAGTTGAGAAGAGTGAAGGATGATTCGATTGAAGTGTCTAAGATCTTGAACAGTCTTGACAAGGTGGATGTGGAAAAGATGTTTCCTCTTGTTCAGAATTAGGGGGACGTGCTTTAAAGTTAGAGTGTGACCTTTTAGAACAGAGTTGAGGACAATTATTTTCTCTCAGAGGGTTGTACAACTTTGGAAATCTGCCTCGAAAGGTGGTGGAGGAAGGGTCATGAAGGGTTTTTAAGAAGAGGTGGATACATTTTGGGAATCAAAGGTTATTGGGAGTAGATGGTAATGTGGAATTCCAAACACAAACAAATCAGCTATGATCTCAATGAATAATGGAGCGAGATTGAGTGACTGAATAGTCTATATATGCTCCTATTTTGTATGTTTGTATAAAAAGTGCAGACAGCCAGCAGAGGCCCACCATGAAACACTCTGAAAGAAATCTGGGGATTTTGTAAAAAGAAAACTGTTTCAGATTCCACAGCAGATTAGCAACATCTGTCCTTGCATTCCCAGGCTTCAGTGGAAAATGATGTGGATGCAATGGTACAAAGTGCACAGTAGGTTGAGGCCATCAAAGGTAAATTGTTAGAATTCAATCTTATTTCATGCAGCTATCGACTGCTAGTAATACAACTAACAAAACTTCAACAGAGACAGAGCAGGATATTTAGAAGGATCGACCAATTTGCGACTCACAAATTACATTACATTAGGTCACAAAAGCTCTACTACGACACATTACAGTCTGTGCCAACAAGCTGTTTTATACAATCCAACAATGAAAAAAAGATTTGAAACAGAAACTTGTTTATTTATTCAACCCACTGAGATGGTCTGCATACCTTGACTTGAGGGAGGCGGTGGCCTAGTGGTATTATTGTAGTTCTATTATTCCAGAGACCCCACTAATGTTCTGAGGACACGGGTTTGAATCCTACCACAGCAGATGAATTCAATTTTTAAAAAATCTGGAACTAAGAGTCCAATGATGACCATGAAACCATTGTCGATTTTCAGGAAAAAGCCATCTGGTTCACTAATATCCTTTAAGGAAGGAAACTGCTACCTTTACCTGGCCTAGCCTACATGTGACTCCAGACCAGCAACAATGTGGTTGACCCTTAACTGCCCTCTGGGCAATTAGGAATGGGCAATAAATACTGGCCTGGCCAGAGACGCTCGCGCCCGTGAATGAATTTTTAAAAATCCCGAACTGGGACTTTCATGTCTTTCCCAAAACTTCATTGTCCTGTTTCTGCTGATGAGGTAATTGCTGATGAGGTGATTGCTCACCTATATTCTTGTTAGCTTTTTTAAAATTGAACACCAAACATCAAAATTTCCGGATTTTGCTCAGGATAGGGTTGCATATTCCTACGTGTCATAAACAAACCCAAAAACATTATGTTCAAGTTAACGCCTTGCCTGCACAAAGAGTAATTTCACTTCCACTTTACAATAATAAAACCATTCAGAGACCCTGCCATACCTTTGATGCAGCAGTACCACATTAACAGATTCTCGACAGGAGTTAGAGTCATAGAGATCATACAGCACGGAATCAGATCCTTCAGTCAAACTCATCCATGCCAACCAGATATCCTAAATAAATCTAGTCCCATTTGACTGCATTTGGCTCAGATCCCTCTAAACCCTTCCCACTCATATACCAATCCAGATGTCCATTACATGTTGCAAATATACCAGCCTCCATCAGTTGCTCAGGCAGCTCATTCTATGCATATACCTCCCTCTGAATGAAAATGTTGTCCCTTAGGTCCCTTTTATATCTTCCTCCTCTCATACTATACCTATACCCTCAGGTTATGCACTCCCCGACCCCAGGGAAAAGACTTTGTCTATTTATCCTATCCATGCCCCTCATGATTTCATAAACCTCTATAAGGTCACCCCTCAGCCTCCAACGCTCCAGGGAAAACAGGCCCAGCCTATTCAACCTCTGCCTATAGCTCAAATTCTCCAACCCTGGCAACATCATTGTAAGTCTTTTCTGAACCCTTTCAAGACAGTGTTATCAAAAGGCCGCAAGGTCATTTTTTTTCAGACAGAGACATCCGAATCTAAAATAATTTAGCCAGACTTGAAAGCTCTGCTGCCGGAGCAAGAACAATGTCTGATAAATCAAAATAACCATCTGGACTTTCACACAGGTCATTCTATTATAACGCACGTTTCATCAACGGAAATTCGCTGTAACATGATTGATGAATTAGGAAGGCTGTTTCTACAGCACAAACATTTCAAACGTGTGATAGCTATAACACAAATACAGCTCCGACACTTTAAACGCGATTTTTCTATGACGTGGGTTTGCACAAGAACATTATCATCGCGTTATAGAAGCATTGACTGTACCTGGAACATTGAAAATCTCAGCTAAACTGAGTCAAAGATCGAAGGAACCTATGTACTTGAAGTTTTGAACTGAATAGAATGTTACCAAAAGGATAACTGAATAGAAAATAGTAACTTTTAAATTTCAATGCAATCAAAAATGACATGATTACTCCTTCACTGAAGAATACCCTGTAATAATCCCTGAATAACTGTGTTTGCGGATGTACATCTGTTTAACTATTTCAGGTATTGTACTTCTAATGAACCATTGTATGGTCAAGATATTTTGGAAGAACATTGTGTTCCAGGCTAAGAAATGATGTGACCCTGCCTTAACCTCTTGTGCCTGAACATTTATTATAAGTGCTAAATTGTTCATCATAGAATAAAGCTCACAGTGTATCATTTCATTTTAGATATCTAGCTAACTTAATAAATCTTCCCCTCTGACTTGAGATTTGTGTGTACTTCATTATTCTCAGGTTCAAGTGAAGCACATTGACAGCAAGTTCTGCAAATCATTTCAGCATTCGTACAGCGTGGCACAGTCCAGAAACTCCACTTCAGCATCTCATTATAGCCTTTTTCCTAAGAAGTAACTTGATGCAATAACAATGTTCCTGGTCTATTATTCCAGCACCAGCAACAAAATGTACACACACCTCTGACAATGATTCCAGGATGAACTTCCTTTGCCAATTTCAAATTTATTCCCCCATCCCCACAGTTTTATTTTACTTATTACTTACATTTGTGAAAGACATTAAAAAAGATCATTTACCCAGTTCCAAAGTTCAAATTGTACAATGTAAAGTGGTAAACTTTGAGACTGAGGCAATCTCAAGGTGCCTGGTCCATTGCAGAAAATCATCAAATTGCAGATTGGGAGCTCAATATCTCTCTTCAATTGAAGACTTGGAAAGTGTATTGTTTATAAACTGCCGCACCACCCTGTCATTCTGCTGTTTAAAATAATTATCCACGGGCTGCTTGATTTTCTCAACAGTCTCTGTTTCTGCTTTATTCGGAGGGAAGCCACATTTATGAACCATCTGTGAGTTACAGAAATCTAAACAGTCAGTCTCGGGAGCTGGAGCACCTCCTTCCAAGGAAGGCCAATGGCAGGTAGCTGCTCCTGCCAGACAGATCGAATATAAATGGGGGGATGGCATGAGCTGCCTGGACATGTGATGGAGGCAACTGGGGCTTTTCAAGAGGGCATGAAATTATAATTTAAATAGAAACAATATATAAAGAAATGGGGAGAATGCAGGAGAATAGCAGTAGGTCATTAGGAAGAGCAATGAAGATATGACGGGCCAAATGGACGTCTTCTGCACTGTAACATTTCTGTGACGGTATCAAACTGCAGTGAGACTCTAATCCAGATACAGTATACACCACAGTCTCTTTATTTAGCAAATGACGTAAGAGCAGTTCCAAGAACATTCTGTCAATTGATTCCAAGGATGAATGGATTATCTTATGAAGATACATTGGTGCTTGTATCGATAGAACATAGAGCATAGAACATTACAGCACAGTATAGGCCCTTCAGCCCTCGATGTTGCACTGACCTGTGGAACCAATATGAAGCCCATCTATCCTACACTATTCCATTTTCAGAGGCAAGAAATTAGCACGATAAGAGGTGATCATATTGAGAGACACAAAATCCTGAGGGGACCTGACAGGGTGGGTGTTGAAAGGATATTTCCTCTTTTGAGGAAGACTAATACTAGAAGAGGTTAAAAGTAAGTGTTCTCCTATGTAAGAAGGAGATGATGGGTAGTTTTGTTATCTAGGTCTGTGGAACTGTCTTCCCCAGAGAGTGAGGGAGGCTAATCACTGAATATTTTTAAACCAGAGATAGATATATTCCTGATTGAGCCGGGAGTCAATGGGCAGGCAGCAAAGTAGAGTTGAGGCCACAATCAGATCAGCTCAACCATGAACGTATTGAATGGCCTCCTCCTCCTAATCTGTTAGCTCAAAAATAGAACATAAGGAAACTTACAACACCGTTTTAAAATGTATCAGATGTAATTTGTTATGTGAGACGCATCTGTTGCTAGAATTGTTTGCAAAAATACATAAACACATAATGTACCAAGCCCCACATATACTCACAAGAACACATGCACTCATGCACACACAGGGACTGAGAACAGGTCTCCCCTTTTTCTAATCCCACTTACATACACTTGCACACCACAACATCACAAACAGTAAAAGGGAACTGACATGGAGGCAACTTCACAACATTTTTTTTAATCATGTTCACATACAGTAATCATATGCTGCTGTAATTGGATCTGATGCTGTTTATCTGCAGCTCATACCAAGGATAAGGAGCAACATGAAAGCCGGACGGAAAATCCAGATTCCATTTAGTAGTTCCAAGCAATTTAATTTTTATTTTACAACTGGGAAAGAAAGTGTAATCCCGTCTGGTAACACAATCATCCCCACTCTCCCTCAAATCAGCCAAGGCAACATCAGGAGAGACTTTAGAACCAGCTGTGACTGTTTTTATCGCTGTCAGTTTAGCAGAATCTGAATCTGTTCATTTTGATAATGTTCGATGGATTCAAAAAGTGACACTTAAAGGGACGATACAGTTAATTTTTGTATGTCGATGGGAAGCTCACTTTCCAATTAAAATTTGAAGCCTTTCTGAAAAATAAATCTTTCCTCTTGCTCTAGATTATTCATTAACTCAATTGCAGTTAAATCAGAATCTTCCAGGGCTAACTCAGGCAAGAGTGGGATCTTCAGACAGTTTGAAACCAATATATTCTGAAACATGGCTGTGGTGCATTTTTAAAATATTAATAGGATTCCAGGCTTATTCTTTGGATTTATTATTCAGATTATTCCAAATTTTCATTGTGAGGTGAGGAACATTAGACAGTTTCTATATAAAATGATTCACAAGAGTTATCCTGAAGAGTTTGATGGTGAGGTATTGTGCTGATGTTAATAGGTGTCATATATTTTATCAAAATAAAATTAAATTGATTACTTTCTATCAGAGTGTAATTACACGCTTGGAGAGATTTTTAAAAATTCACTATAATGCTTGGATTTAAAAAGGAAAATCAAATATTTAAATACATACTTCATTTTAGAAGCTTAATATTGAAAAGCAATTTGTCTATTCTATCATTATTCAACTTTAAACAAGAATTATATTGTTTTCACTGGAGGAAATTGCCAAGAAATGAGTAACCATTTCCTAATTATCTCGCCTGCTGAAGGTGAGCACAGGTAATGTTAGTCTGTCGTCAGCAAACAACAGATTGGCAAAGGTTAATGCACAGATTTCAGTGAAACCAGGTACACAGATAAGGTACAGAATCAGGAAGTACTGATGAATTTTTGGTGAAGACATGCAACCTGGCATTTTTCAAAGGATCAATTAATATTGCAAGACAGAGTTAACTGACTTCCTTTAAAGAATATTTTGCTTTGAATCTCAGAATTGTTACAATGCAGAAGACCATTCAGCCTGTTGTGTCTACACCAGCTCTCTGACTCAGTACCGTTCTCCTACCTTTTCCCCTTAAACTTGAAGAGTTTTATTTAAATAAACATCCAATATCATCGTGAATGCCTCAATTGAACCTGCCTCCACCACAATTCCATGTAAAACATTCCAGACCCTAACAACTCACTGTGAGAAAATGTTTTTTACATCACATTTCCTGCTTTTGTAAATTAACTTCTATCTGTGCCCACTCATTCTTGATCCTTTTCAGGAGTGGGAACTGTTTCTCACTGCCTACTCTGTCTAGCCCCATGCTTTTAGAAGCTTTAATCAAATCTCATCTGAGAAAGCCAGTTCCAACTTCTCCAATAGATTCTCATAACTGAAGTTTTTTCTCATTCACTTGTGAGACATGGGTGTCTCTGGCTGGCCAGCATTTATTGCCTCATCCTAGTTGCTCTTGAGATGTTTCTCACTCCACTTCTCAAGTCTCTTCTGCACTGTCTCCAAAGCACAGTTCATATCTTTCCCGCAATACTCCAGCTGAGCTCCAAGCAGTGTGTTATACAAGTTCTGCTCAATGTCCTTGCTTTTGTACACCCCCTTTAGTTAGTACCATTCACTTCATACCACTAAAACATATCATCTCACATTTCACGATATTGACTTTCGTTTACCACCTATTTGCCCAATCTACCAACTTGTCAATATCCTTTTCACGGTCCCCCTTATAGCTTACAACACTTCCAGCACGGTGGCACAGTGGTTAGCACTGCTGCCTCACAGCGCCAGAGACCCGGGTTCAATTCCCGCCTCAGGCGACTGACTGTGTGGACTTTGCACATTCTCCCCGTGTCTGCGTGGGTTTCCTCCGGGTGCTCTGGTTTCCTCCCACAGTTCAAAAATGTGCAGGTCAGGTGAATTGGCCATGCTAAATTGCCTGTAGTGTTAGGTAAGGGGTAAATGTAGGGGTATGGATGGGTTGCGCTTCGGCGGGTCGGTGTGGACTTGTTGGGCCGAAGGGCCTGTTTCCACACTGTAATCTAATCTAATCTAATCTAATCAAGCTTCATATCACCTACAACCTTGGAGATTGCTCCCTGCGCACCAAGCTGTAGATCATTAAAGTATATTAGGAGAAGCTTCAGTTCTACAACCACCCCCTGGGGAACTCCACTTTAACCCTCCTTCCAGCCTGACACATATGCATTAACCATGACTCTTTGTTCCTATCCCTCAGTTAAGATGAATTCATGTTGTTTCTGTCCTTCATAATTTAGCCGACTGCTGCTGATCTCAGCTACTGTGGCTAAAACAATTGTCAGTATGTTTGCAGAGTTTTCAAAGCAGGTTGTTGGATACAGATTGGCCTGAGGCCTCTTCAATGAGATGGAAATTCTGAATAAAAAGATTTCTTTTTTCAGCTTTGTGATCACAGAGCATCAACTAGAGAAACATCCCAAAGAAGAACTGTGTAATTGTACAAAGATAAAAATCACACAACACCAGGTTATAGTCCAACAGGTTTAATTGGAAGCACACTAGCTTTCGGAACGATGCTCCTTCATCAGGTGATTGTGGAGGGCTCGATCGTAACACAGAATTTATAGCAAAAATTTACAGTGTGATGTAACTGAAATTATACAGTGAAAAATTGATTGTCTGTTAAGCCTTTCATCTGTTAAAATACAGTGATAGTTTCACTTCTTTCATGTGTAAATCACAAAACCTTTTTTAAAAGTTGCATTCTCAGGTTAGCTGTTAACAATGGCTAGACAATATGTTGAAGGTGTTAGCCCCCTGTGTTCTCTGTCTGTGACCTGATGTTTAGATTGATTCTAATCTAATAAGTGAGATAACAGAATTTAACATAAATTCATGCAGTTTTTGAGCTCAGAGTTCTACATGAATGTATGCAGTTTTTGAGCAAAGTGCAATGTAACTCTGCAACTACAAATTCACCCCACAAAATATATGTGTGCATGTGGGTCTTTGTCTGTCTGTGTGTGTGTGTCTGTCTGGAGTAGGGGCTGAGTGTGAGAAAGTGTGCTTCCAATTAAACCTGTTGGACTATAACCTGGTGTTGTGTGATTTTTAACTTTGTACATCCCAGTCCAACACTGGCATCTCCAAATCATGTGTAATTGTAATAATGTTGAGGGAGCAAGTGTGCCAGAGGTGAGCACCTTCTTCATTTGTGTTAAATTGCATTTAATCAGTAGGACAATACACAGTGTTTTACCATCACAGAAATCAAGACGGTTAAAAATTAAAAGAGGATATTTGAGTAATTATTCCCTCACAGTGATTATCTCCTTACTTCGCCTCCTTGATAACAGAGCACATTTTAGCTGGAAAGGGCTGGACAGAATATTTTTAGGAAGAACTCCCTCTCCAGATTTTACTGCTCATTACAAAGCAACCAAAAGTGGATATGAAAATAAAACCACAGTCCATGGCCATTGTAGACAATTGATTGGGGTTCTATGAATTGAAACAATGCAATATACTTTATCAAAGTGAACAATGCATATAGAATGTAGGAGAATGTGTTCTTCAGGTATAGCCTTTTAAAAAAATCTTCAAGTTTCTGAAATAAATGTTCACAGTTTGTTTACAGGATAGTGAGTAATAGTAGAAAGTCTGCACTCACAGACATTATAGGTCTGACATTATAGTCCTGTTCTGGTATGCCTATTGATGAATGCCCTTTTAGAATTGTAATTTGGAACAGTTTTGGAAAAGATAATTTCCGTAAAGAATTTGTTCTGTGCCTTAACCATAGCAAGTCACAAATTCGCCTTTTTTTACAAAGCAGACAATCCGATTTGAAAATATGTAATCAATATAATCTTTTAAAGAGTTGTGAAAAAATGAGTCTCTTGGAACATGAAAAACTTTAAGTCCCTTGGACAGCAATTCATTGGCAAAGCAAAACTGAACCATGTATAGGAAACAATTGTGAAGGCTGCTTTGTTTCCTTTTGACAAAATAATTGTTGACTGACTTTGCAAATTCAAGGGCACTCCTTTTTATTCCTCTTCAATATCGTGTTGCAATTTTTCAGGGGAAAAAGAAAAGGGAAAGTCACCAGGCTTCCCATGGACTGCACTCATTAGAGACGATTGGAAAATGAAGCTGAGAAAGAGGAATGGGGAATAAAGAAATGGCAGAGAAACTGAATAGGTACTTTGCATCAGTCTTCATGGTGGAAGACACCAGCAGCATAGCAGAACTTCAAGAGAGTCAGTTGGGGAGGGGGTGCAGAGGTGAGTGTAGTGGCCATCACAAAGGAGAGGGTGGATAAATCTCCTGGACCAGATGGACCACACCCCAGAGTTCTGAAAAAGACAGCTGAGGAGATAGTGGAGACATTGGTGGTGTTCTTTCAGGAAATACTGACATAGAGGCATAGAGATGTACAGCATGGAAACAGACCCTTCGGTCCAACCCGTCCATGCCAACCAGATATCCCAACCCAATCTAGTCCAACCTGCCAGCACCCGGCCCATATCCCTCCAAACCCTTTCTATTCATATACCCATCCAAATGCCTCTTAAATGTGGCAATTGTACCAGCCTCCACCACATCCTCTGGCAGTTCATTCCATACACGTACCACCCTCTGAGTGAAAACGTTGCCCCTTAGGTCCCTTTTATATCTTTCCCCTCTCACCCTAAACCTATGCCCTCTAGTTCTGGACTCCCTGACCCCAAGGAAAAGACTTTGTCTATTTATCCTATCCATGCCCCTCATAATTTTGTAAACCTCTATAAGGTCACCCGTCAGCCTCTGACGCTCCAGGGAAAACAGCCCCAGCCTGTTCAGCCTCTCCCTATAGCTCAAATCCTCCAACCTTGGCAACATCCTTGTAAATCTTTTCTGAACCCTTTCAAGTTTCACAATATCTTTCCAACAGGAAGGAGACCAGAAGGGTATGCAGTATTCCAAAAGTGGCCTAACCAATGTCCTGAACAGCGCAACATGACCTCCCAACTCCTGTACTCAATACTCTGACCAATAAAGAAAAGCATATCAAACACTTTCTTCACTATCCTATCTACCTGCAACTTCAATTTCAAAGAGCTATGAACCTGCACTCTAAAGTCTCTGTGTTCAGCAACATCCCTAGGACCCTACCATTAAGTGTATAAGTCCTTCTAAGATTTGCTTCCCCAAAATGCAACACCTCGCATTTATCTGAATTAAATTCCATCTGCCACTTCTCAGCCCATTGGCCCATCTGGTCCAGATCCAGTTGTAACCTGAGGTAACCTTCTTCGCTGTCCACTACACCTCCAATTTTGGTGTCATCTGCAAACTTACTAACTGTACCTCTTGTGCTCGCACCCAAATCATTTATGTAAATGACAAAAAGAAGAGGGCCCAGCACCGATCCTTATGGCACTCCACTGGTCACAGGCCTCCAGTCTGAAAAACAACCCTCCACCACCACCCTCTGTCCTCTACCTTTAAGCCAGTTCTGTATCCAAATGGCTACTTCTCCCTGTATTCCATGAGATCTAACCTTGCTAATCAGTCTCCCATGGGGAACCTTATCGAAGTCCATATAGATCACATCTACTGCTCTGCCCTCATCAATCTTCTTTGTTACTTCTTCAAAAAACTCAGTCAAGTTTGTGAGACATGATTTCCCATGTTGACTGTCCCCAATCAGTCCTTGCCTTTCCAAATATATGTACATCCTGTCCCTCAGGATTCCCTCCAACAACTTGCCCACCACCGAGGTCAGGCTCACCGGTCTATAGTTCTCTGGCTTGTCCTTACCGCCCTTCTTAAACAGTGGCACCACGTTTGCCAACGTCCAGTCTTCCAGCACCTCACCTGTGACTTTCGATGATACAAATATCTCAGCAAGAGGCCCAGCAATCACTTCTCTAGCTTCCCACAGAGTTCTCGGGTACACCTGATCAGGTCCTGGGGATTTATCCACCTTTAACCATTTCAAGACATCCAGCACTTCCTCCTCTGTAATCTGGACATTTTGCAAGATGTATTCTAGCCCACTTGAAGTGAATGCTAACATTGTATTTGTCTTCCTTACTGCTAACTGCACTTGTACGTTAACATTAAGAGAATCTTGAACCAGGACTTCTAAGTCTCTTGTGCTTTCGATGTCCATAGCCTTTCCCCATTTAAAAAATAGTAAACACCGCTATTCTTCCTACCAAAGTGTATAGCCTCATACTTTCCTACATTGTATTCCATCTGCCACTTCTTTACCCACTCTCTCAGGTTCAGGTTCTTCTGCAGCCTCCCTGCTTCCTCAACACTACCTGCCCTCTACTGTCTTTCTGTCATCTGCAAACTTAGCAACAATGCCCTCAGTTCCTTCATCCAGATCGTTAATGTATAACGTGAATAATTATGGTCCCAACACTGAGCCCTGCAGAAATCCACTAGTCACCAGCTGCCATTGTGAATAATACTCTTTACCCCTACTCTCTGCCTTCTGCTAGTTCTTGCCCCTCACATCTTATTTAGCAGCCTCCCATGCAGCACGTAGTCAAAGGCCTTCTGGAAATCCAAATAGATCAAGTCCACTGGCTCTCCTTTGTCTAACTTGCTTGTTACTCCCTCAAAGAATTCTAGCAGACTTGTCAGGCATAACCTCCCCTTGATGAAGCCGTACTGATCAGCCCTATTTTATATGAACTTCCATGTACTCTGCAATTTTGTCCCTAATAATGAACTCAAACAAATCTTACCAATGACCGAGGTCAGGCTAGCTGGCCTATAGTTTCTTGTATTTTGCCTCCCTCCCTACGTAAACAGGGCTATTACATGACCCATTTTCCAGTCCTTCTAGATCGTCACTGATCGCTGGAAAATGGGAAGCCTTCAGAAATGAGATAACAAGAATCCAGAGAAAGTATATTCCTGTCAGGGTGAAAGGGAAGGCTGGTAGGGAGAGGGAATGCTGGATGACTAAAGAAATTGAGGGTTTGGTTAAGAAAAAGAAGGACGCATATGTCAGGTATAGACAGGATAGATCGAATGAATCCTTAGAAGAGTATAAATGAAATAGGAGTATACTTAAGAGGAATATCAGGACGGCAAAACGGGGACATGAGATAGCTTTGGCAAATAGAATTAAGGAGAATCCAAAGGGATTTTACAAATATATTAAGGACAAAAGGGTAACTAGGGAGAGAATAGGGCCCCTCAAAGATCAGCATGGCGGCCTTTGTGTGGAGCCACAGAAAATGGGGGAGATACTAAATGAATATTTTGCATCAGTATTTACTGTGGAAAAAGATATGGAAGATATAGACTGTAGGGAGATAGATGGTAAAAAGAAGTGGCAGATGGAATACAAAGTAGGAAAGTATGAGGCTATACACTTTGGTAGGAAGAATAGCGGCGTTTACTATTTTTTAAATGGGGAAAGGCTATGGACATCTGAAGCACAAGAGACTTAGAAGTCCTAATTCAAGATTCTCTTAATGTTAACGTGCAAGTGCAGTTAGCAGTAAGGAAGACAAATACAATGTTAGCATTCACTTCAAGTGGGCTAGAATACAAGAGCAGGGGAGTACTGCTGAGATTGTGTCAGGCTCTGGTCAGACCACATTTGAAATATTGTGAGCAGTTTTGAGCCTCATACCTTAGGAAAGATGTGCTGGGATTGGAGAGGGTCCAGGAGACTTACGAGAATGATCCCAGGGATGAAGCCTTGTCATATGAGGAGTGGTTGAGGACTCTGGGTCTGTACTCGATGGATTTTAGAAGGATAAGGTGGGATCTGATTGCAACTTACAGAATACCGAGAGGGGAAAGAAAAAGCAAAAAAGTAAAAGGAAATCAGAAACAAAGAAAGACATTGCTGGAAAAACTCAACAGTTCTGGTAGCATCCGTGGAGTGTAAGTCGAGTTAATGTTTCAGGTCCAGTGACCCTTCAGAATACTGAGAGGCCTGGATAAAGTGGATGTGGGAAGGATGTTTTCACTAGTCGGAGAGCCTACAACCCAAAGGCACAGCCTCAGAGTTAAGGGGCAATCCTCTAGAACTGAGATGAGGAGGAATTTCTTCAGCTAGAAGAATCAGGTGGTGAATTTGTGAAAACACATTGCTGCAGAGGGCTGTGGAGGCCAAGTTATTGAGTGTATTTAAGACAGAAATAGATAGGTTCTTGATTAGTAAGAGGATCAAAGATTACAGAGAGAAAGCAAGAAAATGGGGTTGAGAAACATATCTACCGTGATGGAATCGCGGAGAGGACTCCATAGGCCAGGTGGCCTTATTCTATTCCTACATCTTCTGATGGTTTAACCTGAGGATCACCACAGTACCGGTGAGGGGAGAGGTTTAGAAGGATAGTCCTACCTGTTCATATCAACCAGTGCAGGGATTGACCCCATACTGCTCTCAATTGCAAACAGCTCATAGATGTATGGGCAGCTAAACAGAAATCTCAATTCTATCTCCAGTCATCAACTATTTTGTTCTTCTCAGCTTTTTAGCATTCTTATCTTTACCTTGGTTTCTCAATTTCATAAAACATGATGATTTTGAATTGATCTATATCTTGAAAACATGGACCTTAAAATTTAACCCCATCTTTGTCTTCACAGATGCTGCTAGACCTACTGAGTTTCCCCAGCAATTTTTGTTTTTGTTTCAGATACCTAGCATCGACAGTATTTTGCTTTTTTAATATATTCATTCACGGGATGAGGGCATTACTGGCTGGGCCAACTTTTATTGGCCGTCCCTAATTGCCCAGAGGGAATTAACAGTCAACCACATTGCTGTGGGTCTGGAGTCACATATCAGCCAGACCAGATAAGAATGCTACTTTCATTCCCTAAAGGACAGATGCGTTTTTCCCCAAACAATCAATAGTGCACTCATGGTCATCATTAGCCTGTTAATTCTAGATTTTTATTGAATGCAAATTTCACCACCTGCCATGGTAGGATTCGGACTCAGGTTCCCAGAACATTACCTGAATCTCTGGATTAATAGTCCAGCAATAATACCACTACGCCATCCCCCTTTTAAATATGTGTTACTTCCTATTCCCTTTAAAACTAAACTCCCCTCGAAAGACAATCTGATAATTCCATCGGAATCTGACCCTCCAGTGCCTCTGTCTGTGCCTCAGGTGAAATTAGCAACCTCGATCACTTTCACAAACTTTACAGAACTCTGACTGACCAATTGTAGAAGTACAAAAATGGCCCTTCTGTTTCCCAGGATTACAGATGGGAAAGATTGGACTGATTGCAGTAGTAACTCATGCTAAAAGTAAGGTGAAGTGAGCACTGGGTTTGTTTGTTTTTAGGTTCATTCTCAAGTACAGTACAACCTCAATTATCCGAATGTTGATTAACCAAATTTTGGATTATCCAAACAAGATCTCGAGGCCCCGATGCTTGAGTAAACTGTGTTATCTGAACATTGGATTATCCGAACAAAGTAGTGCCCATCCATGTCATTCAGATAATCGTGGTTGCCCTTATTTGGTCAAGGTAGCTGAGAGGCCCATTGCTTGCACACAGTATGAAGGAGCTAACACCTTCAACAAAGACAAAGGGAGAGAATCAAAAAGGAAACATGATCTTCTGCACTAACATGAAACTCTGAGAGTTGAAGCTTGTCACAGACAGTACATTGAGAAGGCTACGACTTGTTTCAATGGGCTGCCAAAAAATGACACGGTTGGTGTCATAAAAAGACACTGTTCCTATCATTTCTTGTGGCAGGATTTCAAATCCAAAGACTTCTTATCTTTTTAGCATTTCTTTTTACCATTAAGCTGCCTTTTGCTGTCATGTCACATTCAGTTTTAATGGGTGACTCCAATTTAAACCAGTTACAGGTTGAAAGGAATCAGGTTCGTAGGTCTCTAAGGGCAGTGATAAGTCTCAAATGTTAAACACGTTTCAGGTTTTTGTACTAACTAAGAAATAAACTACCTCAATTACAGCATCATTTAGAAGGAAGTTTTTCCATTAAATAATAATTCCTGCAATCCTTTCCATATCTGTACTTTATAATATTTATAAACTAACTTAAATTTCTATGTTCAAATCTTCAAAGAAAATTCCGAAATGTACTCCCTTTGTGAATGCAAAGTCTAAAAAAAATATTGTTCTAAAATTCTGAGCCAGAAGTTTGTAGGTTCAAGCCCTATTCTGGGGATGTGAATCATGACTGACAGTCAATTAAGTTGCCAGTCAATAAGATCATTTTTGATCCCACTGTGATCTCAAATCTCCTTTCCCACCTTGTCCTTCCATCTCCCTGCTCAACAAAATCTATATACCTATGCCTTAAAAATCCAGAAGAGAATTCCAAAGACTCTGAACTCTCTGAGATAACATTTTTGCCTCATTTCTGTTTTAAATGAGTGACCCTGACTTTTTGGCAGTGTTTGCTAGGTCTAGATTCTCCATTCTCCCATCCACAGCTACCCTGTCAAACTCCCTCATGATATTGAATGTTTTAATCAGGTCACTCCTTACTCTTCTAAACACCAGCAGATCCAAGCCTAGCTTGTCCCACCTTTCCTCATCACCCAATTCCAGGAATGTGTACCTTCTCTGAACTGCCTCGAACATTTTGCTTCCTACCTTAAATGAAGAGACCAACAGTGTTCACTGTACTCCAGATTTGGCCTCACCAATGTTTGTGCACCATTTTTCTGCCATTCTCAAATTCCGATCACTTAATCTAAACTAACAACATCCTTTCTCTCACAGCACTCCATCCCCCATCATCGCATAAATGCTGCCCCCTCCACTCTTCACATCAGCTTTGATGAAGAGTCATCTCGACTCAAAACGTTAGCTTGCTCTCTCTCCATGGATGCTGTCTGACTCACTGTGATTTCCAGCATTTTTACTTTCAATGGTCTCACCAATGTCTGTACAATCTCCTTCCTTTTGTATTCAGTTCTTCTCATGATAAATGATATCATTCTACTAGCTTTCTTAATTACTTGCTGTACCTGATTACAGCAATCTTTTACAATTCAAGCGCAAATGTAGAGACTGAAGTAAACCCAAGATAGTTTAGAGAGTTTCATCATAAATATTTGGTCAGTGCTCTGAATAACTACATCTCTGCACCACGGTTGTGCTCTGATAGAGCCAGCAAGGCAGTAACTTATATCAAACTGTGAACAACTTGAGGCTGACCAATAAATGCTGGCTTCTTACTGTAAAACAAGGTCAGTTACACAGTGTTTTTCAGACTGCACACTCTGAAATATGCTCTTTATAAATGGGAAAATATTCTGATTTAATTCAATGGGTTAATTGTTTTGTGATTTTTGGGAATTCATTCCTCTGATATTTGACCGATGACACTGGTGAAATCCTTGTTACCCTGTTACCTCATTTTGAAATGAAGCATTAGAGTTTGAATTGCTTATTGTCCAATGGTAATAATTATTGACCAAGCGCTTTGCAATCAATGAGAGAGTAACTGTGATAGTGTTTCTCTTGTGTCCCTTTGACCATGTATATGCAGGATGCTGCCTACTATAGTCCCTCATAATTGAGGATCTTGTGCAGTGGTAGTGTCCCTACCTCTGAGCTGGAGGTCTGTATACCAGTCCCACTTATTCATGAGGTGTTTACGCTATATAGTCTGGTTAAAAATACCTTCTTCACAATTGTAACAAAAATGTTTTGGGCTTGACTTCTTTCCTGGATTGTGTTCACAATTTCTATTTTAAAATTCGGGGTCAAATTTCACTGTGGGATTTGGCTAGCTCAGTTGGCTGGACAGCTGGCAAGTGAGGTCAACAGCAAGGCTTCGAAAGCCACTCTGGCTGAGGTCCTCATAAAGGATTGTCCTTCTCAATTTCTCACCTCATCTGAGGTGTGCTAACCCTCATCTTAAACCACCACCAACTATCTTGCTGTCATGAGAGAGGAGATCTATGGCCCTTAGAAATTGTGGCAACTTGACTTTTACGCCCATCTGGAACAGAGGTGAGGAGTTTTCCTCCTCTCAGCGATAGCTTTGGAACTCTCTGCCTCAGAAGGCAGTGGTGGTGGTTCAGTAAGAGCAAAGTAACATGGATGCTGGAGAAACTCAATAGGTCCCCATGCCCATGTGTAGAGAGGAACTGAGTAAATGTTTCAAGTCCAGTCTAACCTTTCTTCAGAACTCATTCGATATTTTGAAGGCCACATTAGTCAGATTCTTGTTAGGCAATGGAGCTAGAAGTTATTGGGAGTAGACGGGAATCTGAAACACAAACAGATCAGCCAGGATCTAATGGAGTGGTAGAGCAGGTTCAAGGAGCAAGAATGAGTGAGCACAGATTTAAAGAGTTCTGCAAAAGAAGCAATGGTGAAGTGAGTAGTTACAGTATGCAATGCACTGCCTGGAACGACATTGAAGACTGGTTACATTGAGGCATTCACAAGGGCACCGGATGATAATTTGGATAAAAATAATGTGCAAGGGGAGAAAGCAGGAGATTGGCATTAGGTCATGATGCTTCTTTGAAGAGCCAATGCAGATGCAATGGGCCAAATGGTCTTCGCCTGCACCGTACCAATTCTGTGAATTTATGCAGGATTTCTTTCTAAAATAGAAGTCTTCAATATCGATTAAAAACAAATAGGAACATTTGAACATTTGTGGTGAATTATCTGTCAAAAATCAAGCAGCCTTCTCTCTCCAGAGGGGGGAAGGTCTTTGGGAAGAAGAGAATGATTTTTTTCTGAGATGCTCTGTGTGCAAGAGGTGAGCTATTGGACCCACCACCCATATCAGAGGCAGAATTGGAACAACCTGACCCGGTGCTAAACGCCCAGGGAGGAGCTACAAAAAACCCTTCAGGCACTCTGCTTGTATTCCTGATGAAGGGCTTTTGCCCAAAATGTCGATTTTCCTGCTCCTCGGATGCTGCCTGAACTGCTGTGCTTTTCCAGCACCACTCTAATCTAGAGTCTGTTTTCCAGCATCTGCAGTCATTGTTTTTACCTTGTTGATTTTAACCCTACTGCGAATCCTCTTGCAAGGATGCCTGCCTTGAAGAAGTTTTCCTCCTCTCTCTACAAGAATCTCAGGGAGTCCTACAAAAAACAGACTCCGCCTATATCCTCATTTCTAACTTTGATCTTAGACTCATTTAAGCTGCAGACAATTTCCTTTGATCAGCCTACCCCCTAAATTTTCATTTCACTGAAATTGTGCAGTGCCCATTCATTCCCTGTACTTGCAACTTATGGGATTCTTTCTCTTCATCTTTGTCTCTTCCTATAATCTTCAGGCTGCTATGGTACTTGTCCAGTCTGATTTACTTGCTCTTTTTGGATTACTTCATTCTCACTCATTAGCGACACCTCGACAGGCCAAGTGAGGACAATCCCATGCGATCAGACAATCAATTTTGCATTGGCTCACTGTAAGGCCAGTGAGGAAGAGTTCAGAGGTTACAGATTCATTCCCTATTGATTGGGATTGAGAAGGAGCTGAATTCAGTGGATGTTACAGTGAAGCTGTAATGAGCTTCAATTTCCCTTGGTAAGGATAAGGGAAGGACTGATGGAACTTTACTTTCTGACAGACCCAGGGGAGTGTCCAAATCTGATTTGACTTTGATGTGATCCCTCCACTATTAAACGCTCAGTGCTATCATTCATTATCTCAACTCATAAATAAAGAAGGATCATTTGAGGGAGGATGGCAGAGATGATCAGCGCTTATGGAAGTAAAAGCAAAGGTTTAGATCAGGATTAGGAGAGGTATGAATTATTTTGGGAAAGGAGCTATTTCATCATTAAAAATTATCACTGCCTTACAATCAAAACTAAAGCTGCGTTCACAGTAGGGAGGTCCTGTCAATCCCTCCAGCCTCACCAAGGTCCACCTTGTGCCCAAGGTCAGGCATCTTCTGGTCTAATGAGAACAGCCTTGTTGAGTTTGTTGAGATGTTGTTATTTGCTGAGCAACACAGAGGCTCCTCGGTGCCAGTGGTGAGCTGGAGTTGCCAGGTACCGGCTCTGACTTGCGTGCCGAGAATTCTCGCCATCTCACCTGTTTAATATGTTTGGTAAGGCAGGGCTCTGTGACCTCCTCCTGCGCTGGAACAATTCTGTGATTCTGTAATCATGACTACTTCTCAACATCACCTCCACTTTCTCACGCTGTCTCCATATCATTTGATTCCTTTAATGACTTAAAATCTATTGGTTTCAATATTCAATATACTCAGTCCCTGAAGATCCACAGCTCTCTTGGGTAGGTATCACAAAGACCCACAACACTGTGTGAAGATGTTGCCATTTCTCAGATAGAAACAGCTAAATTCTTTGACGAGGATTATTACCTCTAGTTCTAGGATCTCAAGGCAAGGGAAACAACATTACAGCACATAGCCTAACAGACTCCCTTATACATTTCAATTAGATTACTTCGCATTCTTTACCAAAAGAGAAAAGTCCTAATAGGCCCAACTTCTCACCCCAACATTCCTCTCGTTTCTTTTCTCTGGCCATTCTCCATCAGTCACACTAAAATTACAGTGAATTATTGGTCTCCCTACTGAAGAGAGGATATACTTGTCATAGAGGGAGTGCAATGGAGGGTCACTAGGCTGATAAGGATGGCAGGGCTGTCATGTGAGGACAGATTGATTTGACTGGGCCTGCATTCATTAGGGTTGAGAAGGATGAGAGAAGATCTAATTGAAACATACAAAACTCTAACAGGGCTGGACAGAATAGATGCAGGAAGGTTGTCACCCCTGGTTGAGGAGGCAAGAACCAGGGGACACTGTCCGAGAAAACTGGGTAGACCATTCAGGACTGAGATGAGGAAAACCTTCTTCACTCAAAGGACAGTGAACCTTTGGAATTCTCTCGCACAGAGGCTGTGGAGGCCAAGTCACTGAATATATTTTAGAAAGGGGAGGCAATTAGTGGTATTATCACTAGACAATTAATACAGAGACCCAGGTAATGGTCTGGAGACCCAGGTTCAACTCCTGCCATGGTAGATGGTGGAATTTGAATTAAATCAAAATGGAATTAAAAATGTAATGATGACCATGAATCCACTGTCATTTAGGGAAGGGACCTGCCTTCCTTACCTGGTCTGGTCTGCATGTGACTCCAGACCCACAGCAATGTGGTTGACTTTTAACTGCAATAGAGATGGACAATAAATGTTGGTCCAGCCATCAATGGCCTCATCCCATGAATGAATTTCAAAGAAAAGAAATTTCAAGATTTTAAAGACATTACGGGCAATGGCAAGAAAGCGAGGATATGACATTGATATAGAGGATTAACTATGATCATATTAAATGATGAAGCAGGCTTGAAGGATGGAAAGACCTACTCCCACTCCCAGTTTCTATATTTCCATTTCAATTCGACAGATTGCTTCTTCGTCTCAGCCATTGCTCTTCTGAACCAGATATCAGTAGCAGGTAACAGCCTCAGGATATGAGGGTGGTGCTGAGTTGGAAGGTTGGATCTGGGTTAAGATGGGGCAAGGGGAAATGAGGAAACCTCTCATCCCCCACCTTATCCCAAGTCCATCCTTCCAATTTGGCACCATCCTCCTGACCTATCCTACTTGTCCATCTTCCTTGCCACCTATCCACACCATCCTCCCCTCTGACCCATCACCATTACCCCCATCTCCATCTACCTATTGCACTCTCAGCTACCTTCCCCCCAGCCCCAGCCCCCTCCCACTTATCTCACCACCCCCTCGGCTCACAGCCTCATTCCTGATGAAGGGCTTTTGCCTGAAACATCGACTCTCCTGCTCCTTGGATGCTGCCTGACCTGCTGTGCTTTTCCAGCACCACACTCTCGACTCTAATCTCCAGCATCTGCAGTCC
>NC_057736.1:1279124-1292318 GCF_004010195.1 Chiloscyllium plagiosum
TAAGAGGCATTTGGATGGGTATATGAATAGGAAGGGTTTGGAGGGATATGGGCCGGGTGCTGGCAGGTGGGGCTAGATTAGGTTGGGATATCTGGTCGGCATGGACGGGTTGGACCGAAGGGTCTGTTTCCATTCTGTACATCTCTATGACTCTATAACTATGACTCTATGATCTCTCCTCCATTTGTGTTCCTATTTTCTTACTTGTTGCTGGTTGCTGTTCTACTTTCCAGGAGCCTGGCACATTACAAAAGGCTGTGGTTAGTGCTGTTCCCTCATTGGTGGAAAAGTCCAAAGTCAGAACAGGAAGAAAGCCCTGATGGTTGCAGCAGCTTGAGATGTGTTGAGGTTAATGGGGACATTGATTGAGATTTTATATATATATGTCCTGTGAAACTCCTTGGGTTTGCACGAGTGACCAATGAAGACAAAGAAAAACTCAGACACCAATTAATTAATGGACTGTACTAATTTGGTTCATCTAAATTTGGAAGAGCTTGCAGGATTTTGAGGTAGTTTTGAGGGTTCTTTGGTTACTCTGCTGTGTTTATCCACAATCATTTCAACATGGCATCTGCCGAGTGGTGAATAGCAGATCTACCTTTTATAAATATATGATGACAGTAAATAAAGACACTATATGTATGCACTTTATTATACGTACTTTCCACCATCAGGAAAATCCTTGTGTGGCCTGTTATGAGCAATGTTGTCATCAAAATGTGAGGGGGCTGGGGGAGTTAGGAATAGAAGGAGAGGACTAAATCAAAATGGAGTTGGAGGGGAAAATAAAGCAGTCTATCTCCTCAGTGCCTCCATCTCCTTAAAGGCATCGAGGGCATTGATGGACACCGTGTGTTCTCTCTCCAAGGACAATTGCATCTGAATGTTACGGCGGAAGAGGAGTTGCAACCAATATCCCACCAAAAGGTTCTTCAAATAACTAAAAAGTGGGTGTAAACAACCACAACCAATATACACATGGCCCATGGACTCCACAGCAATGCAACATAAACAGTTGTGCTGGGAGTCTACAGCAGATCTATAACACTAAGGTTAATCAGAAACACATTGAGTTCTATAAATGGAGAGTCCTCCTTTACCTCCTTTAACAATGTGAGACAATGGTAAAAGTTGCAAACGTAAAACCACTTTGATTTCCACACTGTGGTAGAACAGCTATGATTTATGAAAGTAATTTACAACTGAACAGTTTCTTTAAATTTAAAGTACATTGCACACTCGTCGGACCATTGCTAATTAACTACTAAAAATGTTATTGTGGCATCTTAAAAGGCTAAAACGGTTTGGAACCCAAATTGTGATAAAGCATGGCAACCATTAAAAAGCATAAAATCAGAAACCTCGATGCAACATAATGAGTCCATAATTGTAGCATTTTGCAGTAATTGGCTGATACTTGTACAGCAATATGACAATCATTTTGGAAATGCAAATATTTATGTTTGGAAAAGAGTGTTAAGATATTAGTTCGAGCAATTTAACAAAGAATTTCAAAATCCTGATTTTTGTGACTTCCTCCTCCCAGAACATTATAGTACCTGTGAATGCACAGCATTATTCAAGAAAACAGTCAGTGGGGAAATACAGGGCAGTAACCAGCTGCTGTTTGAACAGTTTACACCTACCTTGCTCTTCTGAGAAATTCAGTGAGATACTTATAAAAGTGAGTGAATTACATTAAGAGCCATTTTCTTTAGTTTCCTATATGCCTGAATTGGTAGAGATCAGTAAATCACCAGTCTGTACTTCAACCACTCATATTTGATATAAGTTTGGTCAGGAAGGGAGTAGTCCCTAAGCTTCACTCTTGTGGTGCAGAGGTAATGCCCCTACCTCTGAGCTAGGTTACCTAGATTCAAATCCTACATGTTCCAAAGGTGTGTAATGTTATCTCGGAAAAGATGTATTAGAAAAGATTTCAAAGGTTCACAGTGGAGATGGAAAAAACAAGCAATTGAGAGAAGCAAAGAGTGAATCAGGAATAGATTCTTTCACCTCGTTGCTACCATCACTGGAAGTTGTGTGGGTATTGATGAAGAGGGGATTGAAGGATGAGATATCGCATTGCTTTCATTGGCAGAGCAATAATGTTAGAAACAGGAGGAAGCATTCCCCCTCTTCAGCTTGACAATCAATCAGACTATTGTTGATTTGCACCTTAGTTTCTTTTTCCTGTTGTTTCCTCCTTATCACTTGATGCCATTCTTGAATGAAAACCTATTTCTGTCTGAAACTGGGATCCCTGTTCTTCAGAAATGGAAGGTTGAAGTATGCCCCAGCCAAGATTACCAATATTGTGAGAGGTTTTGATAAAGCAAGTGGAATGAACCTGTATTGTTTGGCAAGTGGATTGATCACCAGGCACCATGGATTTAAAATAAAGAGAGAGAGAAAGACCGAATGAGAGAGAGAGAAAGATAGAAATAAATAATGAAACAAATAAATACAAACATATGCACATACAAACATCAATAACTTTCCCTCAAATCAGTACTGATACATTTCCATCTGATGGAGAGGGTAAGCAGAAGATGTA
This sequence comes from Chiloscyllium plagiosum, assembly GCF_004010195.1. Lineage (NCBI taxonomy): Eukaryota > Metazoa > Chordata > Chondrichthyes > Orectolobiformes > Hemiscylliidae > Chiloscyllium > Chiloscyllium plagiosum. Next base: position 1,281,685 of record NC_057736.1, read on the forward strand.
GTGGATGTTTTTAGTGTATCGGAGGTTTCAATAAGCTGAGTAGGTGAAAGTTGTTTCTCTGATTGCAGCATTAGTGATAACAATATTACTGAGAAAGTAAAATAAAAGATTTTTAAAAATAGTTTTCTAAGGGAATTGTTAGCATGTAAAACGATTTGCTACAGCAAATGGTTAGGATGGAGATCATTTCAACTTATAAGGAAAAAGTGAAAACATATTCGAAGCAGAGAAATATCTGAAATGAAACAAACACAAAGTGCTAGAGAAACTCAGCAGGTTTGTCAGCATCTGTGGAGAGAGAAACAGAGCTAACGTTTCAAGTCCAGTATGACTCTTCTTCAAAGTAAAGAGAGCAGTAAAGTCAAAATAAATCTAGAATGTTTCAGCAAAGATGTGTCAAATGGTTTCCTCTGTGGTGCAAACATTGTTATTTGAGGCAGTTGATCTTAAAGGGTTAACTCAAAAACCCTATGAAGAGAAAGGTCTTCTGCCAATGTTTTACTAGTGATCAATCATTTATTGTTTAATACCAGTAAGTCCTGTTGCCTAGTATTATAACCCAAGGAAGGTTGGTGGCAGCAAATCTAGCCAAAGAAGATCCTATCACAAGCAGGTGTCAGTTGTGGATATCAATTATAACATTGTAAGGGACCACATATTCTTCCTTATAAACTAAAATGAAAGGTGAACACTTTATATTGCTAACTAAAATATCAGGAAAGTTTATTTTCTGCAACTTGAAGATGAAATGGGATTGTGAGGTATATACTTTAACTGGACAAGACAATATTATATTTCAGAGCAGAAGGTGGATACATTTTTGAGACAATGTGGCACCAAGAGTCATTGGGTTAAGGAAAAACTGTTTATCAACAGCCTTCGGATTGGTCTAGCTGCAGTTTGCTATAAACCTGGAAGTGCAATGCATGCAAAGATGTTTATCCAATTATAATTAAAAGCATCCTTCACCAACTCTTTCTGTGAGGGGAAGAAGACAAAAACCTATAGACTTTCAATAAATTATTTGAATACAAGAAAAGACCTAGGTCCACCTGATCAGCTACTGAGTCAGAGGTTGACTATTGCTCTGCAGATAAGATCAAGCCACTATCACATAAAAACTTTTTTAAAGATGAGAAATAATTCTCCACCTTTGTGCTCTGGACTCTTGAGCAACAGGAATTGTTTTCGCTGTCTATAAAGTGTGTTTTGCTTAACGCTGGATAGCATGTCCAATCAAATTATGTCTGGAACACAGAACCTCACACTTGCCTTTAAAGAAAATCAAAGTTAGGGTCTAACTGTCCTCTTGATATATTTGAAGGGGACTTGGTCTGGTCTGCAACAATCTCTCCATGAACCTTCCGGGTTACGATCTGAATAGCTTTTTTCAAAGTCAAGTCTTCTTTGGACTATAATAAGTCTAGTGAAGACTCATCGAGATGCTGATAAAGATTCCAGCATCTCCAGTATGTTGTACATGTTGCAGAACTAACCACTTCCAGCTTGTCCTGCCTGCAATCCTCCTCTCTACTGAGTCTGAGGGTCTGTTTGGTTAACTGTGCTGGAGGATGAACTGCGAACAAGTACTAACTAGAAAGGACACTTGTCTTAACACAATGTAATTTACAGTACAGTAGCAATAGGTACTGGTTACATTGATTAGTAAGCTATATTATAAGCAAGACTATCACGATCCAATGATAGCAAAAATGTCTCCATCAGAATATGAGCTAGACTCCTCTTTTCCCCACACAAGACTGTATGACATCTTTAGGTTGGGCATGGCTTAATGCAATCTCCAACTATAACACTTTCAGAACTATTACCATACACAATAGAGTAAACACTGTTTCTGTATTTCAAATCCTGAGCAAGCAGCTTCTGATTAACACACACAGAAATTAAAACAGTTGTGTAGCATTCCAGGTCAAACTCTCAAAGACTTGAGCTGTGAAGCACCAACAGAAAACGCTGAGAAATGGATTTGCTTTTAAATAGAGTAAACTGAATTCACTCTCTTCTCCCTGTCTGGTCCAGCTTTCCTCCCCATGCTTCCTTTCATAAAATGCAATTTTGTGGTATCCCAGAGGTACACAAAATATAACAAATAAAACATGAATGTGGAGCAGAAATTGCACTTCCATTCTACAAGACATCAATCTAGCGTGGAATAATGGAAATTTCATCTAGGTTAGTAACAAACACTCACTGAAATTAAAGTGAAGGTCAATCTGAAAAGCACCTTACCTCTGTTAAATCATATCTTAGCTATGTCAACCATAAATAAATCTTAACATTTTTTAAAATCCTCAAGTATAAATTAGTTTTACCTATTGTGTGCCCAGCACTAGGAGGATATTGACAGTGTATCGGGCCCCAAACAGCAGGAAGCAAACCTCCTCTACCACATTGCCATGTTCAATATATCAGCTCCAAGACACCGACAGCTGGGGAGAAGGAAGTGCCAGACTTCAAACATTCACATTTTGGCTGAAAATTCTTACCTAACAAACGTCTGTGGGTTGCTACTTAAGCAAGATCCACACGTGTCCTCCATGAAAATAAATGCTTGATTTTTGTCCTGGTGCAGTACTGTAGCAGGGTGATAGTGGGTCAGTAACACTTATTACATTTTGATCTGATTGAAATAAAAAACGATTCTGTTTGAGTCCATTTGTCACCCCTATCATTTTACCCCAGAATCAACTTGAAATGGAAATATATTTGTTAACCTTACTAAGGAAACTCTCAATTAAAATTTCCTTTGTTAACATTTCATCAGCCCCATAATGTCCAAGTATAAAATCAATTGCCATTCAGAACATTTGCAGATTATTTTGAATAATTTTGGTTCAGGGAGCGTCTCATTCCATTAGATCAGAAGTCAGATGGCACCAGGTTATAGTCGAACAGGTTACTTGAAATCATAAGCTTTCAGAGCATTGCTCCTTTGTCAGATGAAGTTAAAAACATTTATGACAAGTTCAGAAGGTACACAATATGTTGTAACCTATTTTATTAAAACTGGTTGTAAGATTATTGCCGACCTTGAGCACTGCATGGCAGAGCAAGCCATGAACACATTAGTACAATTTCCTTTTAAACATTCCTGATGCATATAAAAGAACAAAAACACAAATTTGCAGGCACTATCATTTACACCGAGTTATCCAAATTAGATTAGATTAGATTTTATTGTCACGTCTACTCGAGTACAGGGATACAGTGAAAAGAATAGTGTCACCAATCTCCAGCACCATCAAAGTATTCTCAATAAAAAGCAGAAATCAGAGAAACAAAAGCCAAAGCAAAGTGACCCATGATGCAAATAATCATTCACAGTGCATTGTCAAAACTCCTCCATATCCTAGAAACTCCACCACATACCTTCTCAAACAATCCATTCAATATTACTCTCTGTTTCCTGTCACACAGCAAATTCTATATTCAATTTGTCATTTATTCCATGAGGTCTGAAATAACCCCACAGAGGCTGGTATCCTGTCACCAAGTCACCCTTTATTTACAGGTGGAGAGCCCTTGACACTGATCCAGTTCCCTCAGCACAAGATCTCAGAGTAAACAGGATGTCTGATCTGCCTCTTTCCATCTGTCAGCCAGGTCTCCCTGATTGGACCAGGTTCACAGCCCCACTCAGGGAACTCAGAGGCTATGAACTCCACCTGGCTGACCTCATTACAATTGCTATAAAGTTTGCCTTTGTTCACAAGTCTGTTGTGCATCGCTGTATCAAATGACTTCTAGGAATAGATTACATCAACAGCATTTCTCTGATCAACCCTCTCTGTTACCACATTACAAAGCTCCAGTACATAAGTTAAACAGGACTTTCCCCTTAAGAAATCCATGCTAGCTCCTTAAGTAACCCATATTAATGATAATTTTGTCCCAGATATGCTGTTGGAAGCTCATCTCAGTGTCAAATGGAGCATGAAGGTTGTGAATAGTGTGATGCAGCAGTGGCAAATGATATGGATGGAATGGCTTAGAGAGGACAATTCTTGTGGGAGAAAAACAGACAGTAGACTGTTTTGTGTGATTTGCTCCTTAATCACAAGTGAGTTTATCTGACGCTCTCTTCCCAAACCCTTCTCATTGCTCATGCACCACACACCAACGGCTCGTCATATTCTCCATTTGCCACAGGCAAGTAAAATTGTCCACTGCCAGAACCACCCAGGAATCCTGGTGCCACCTTTAAAGCCCTGCTGGGCACCCAGTCAAGCACTGGTCACCCACAGATACCCCATACAGTTCCTATCAATTACCCCTGACATGTAGGGCAGAAGGGAATTTGCACTCACTCTGCCAATGGTACCTGAGAGTCCTTGTGCCTGGAATGTGCACTGGCACACTGGTGACTGATGGAGGTCTGGAGGAGGAAGAGGTGAACTAGAGTCATCAGGAACTGGCTCAGACTTTCACATTGAGAATTGTCTCCATCCAGAGAAGAGATAGTATCACAATGAGATGTTCATGTATGTAAAGAGACCTCTCACCACTCCCCCCAACAAGAATCTTGTCTCAATATTTAATTCATTGGCTGAAATATTTTTGCTTTTGATATCAAGAAGTTCCTCATTAGCCACCTTGCATGATTCTCCCAAAGTCCACATCATTCAGGGACCAGGAAGATGCCACTCAATGACTTTGAGCTCCCTGATATGGGCTGGGTCAAAGACCTGGAATTTCCTCCTTAACAACATTGTGAATCCACCCAGAGCAAATGGGCTGCAGTGATTCAAGGAGGCAGTTCACCACCACCTTGTCAAGGGCAACTAGGGACGGGCAATAAATGCTGGCCCAGCCAGTGACACCCACATCCCACAAGAGAATAAAACAAATTTACTTTCCTATCTATCTTGATGTCATCAGCAAATTTAGGTGCCACACATTGAGGCTTTTCATGAAAGTTATTGTTATTGATCCCTGAGGGGTACCACTAATTACAGCTTGACAACCTGAAAATGACTCATTTATCCCCACTGTCTGCTTTCCATTCACCAACCAATCCTTGATCCATGCTGATATATTCCCTACACCATGTACTTTTCCTGTCAGCAGTAACCTTTCAATGTGGCATTTTTCCAAAGACTATCTGGAAATGCAATTGCACCTTTTATTCACTTTGTTTGTTACTTCCCCAAAGAACTCTAATAAATGAGACAACATATTTTTCACAAAGCCATGTTGTTGGGGCCTGATTGCATAATGATTTTCTAAGTGTTTGACTATAACCTCTTTAATAATAATATTAACCTCCTCTGGAGAAATTGCCTTTCTCATAAAGGTAAAACTCATGTAATTTAATACCAAGTTCCATAAACATGTTCCTACACAGTTTGCATTTGTCTTGTATGTTTAGAACAGTACATTTTAACCCTGGTAGGTTTCCTACAAACTACCTTTGGAAGCAAAACTACTTAGAACATAGAAGATAGAGCGTTACAGTGCATTACAGGCCCTTCGGCCCTCAATATTGCACCAACCTGTGAAATTGATCTGATGCCCATCTAACCTACACCATTCCATTATTATCTATATGTATGTCCAGTGCCCATTTCAATGTCCTTAATGTCGGCGAGTCTACTTCTGTTGCAGCAGACCATTCCACAACTCTACTACTCTCTGAGTAAAGAAACTCCCACTGATGCTTCTTTTGAAGACACATTGCACATGGCAGACACTCTTTTAAAACGTTCAGAATATGTCCATAGCAATTATTGCCGTCTTCTCTCCACAGAAACAAAGACAACACCATTCCATCATCTACAGGGGTGACACAGTGCCTCGCATCGCCAGGTCCCGGGTTCAATTCCAGCCTCGGGTGACTGTCTGTGTGGAGTTGATATGTTGTCCCCATGTTTGCGTAGGTTTCTTCCGGGAGCTCCGGTTTCCTCCTACAGTCCAACGCTGTGCAGGTTAGAATGGATTGACCATGATAAATTGCCCGTAGTGTTCAGCAATGTGTAGGTTAGTTGCATTTGTTAGGGGAAATTTAGAGTACTAGGGTAGGGGAATGAGTCTGGGTGGGATACTCTTCAGAGGGTCAGTGTGGACTTGTTGGGCCAAATGGCCTGTTTCCACACTTTAGGGATTCTATTCTACTCTAAAAAGACTTTGTATAGAACATTGGTTAGGTCACTTTTGGGTAAATAGTCAAAGTATTTTCCCTTTTTTGAGAGGGGGAGGGTCCAGAACTAGAGGGCATAGGTTTAGGGTGAGAGAGGAAAGATATAAAAGAGACATAAGGGGCAACTTTTTCACGCAGAGGGTGGTGCATGTTGGAATGAGCTGCCAGAGGAAGTGGTGGAGGCTGGTACAATCACAACATTTAAAAGGCATCTAGATGGGTATATGAATAGGAAGGGTTTAGAGGGATATGGGCCAAGTGTTGGCAAATGGGAATAGATTACATTAGGATATCTGGTCAGCATGGATGGGTTGGACTGAAGGGTCTATTTCTGTGCTGTACATCTCTATGACCTTCCTCTTTCAGTTTTGGTCCCTCTGGATCTCCCTCTCTCTCCCACTTGTGTCCCCTTTCCCTTACTCCTTTTTCTCCCCTTTACTCCAAAATTAAATTCAGTCGCTCCAACCCATGTTACGATAATTTCGGTAATAGCTTTTATTTTGACTGCACTTTATCAATCAATGCCATATTCCGCACATGAAATATGTTTTCGCTGATTGTAAGTTGACAAGACTGGTGCTGCCTCACCATCCACTCGTATCTGTTGCAACTGTGTTAATCCATTCAGAGCAAACCCATACTCTCCTAGTTGTAACATTTATTTGATCCTCAAGTTATTCCAGGTTTCTCTCTCCCTTGAAGAATTTATGGATGCCAATGCTTATTATGTTTTACTGAGTTGAATCTGTGCATGGACCTGTTTCCATGGTATAATTTACAGGTGTTTTTGAATTCAGCTTTGCCATTCTATTTCCTGTCTCATATTTTGTATGAGGTAGCTCCAGTGCAGTATGAAAATCACAACATGCTCCAGTCTTTCCTTATACCTCAGACCCAAGCACTGAGGGTGGTATTTTCTGGTTCATTTTCCAAGTATACTGATTGGTGCCAAAACATTTCAGACACCTCATGTTTTGTGTGTACAATACAACAGTGTGCTCACTTGAGTGAAAGCTTAAGATGCACTGAATGGTACAGGTCACATGACTACACCAGACATTTGTACGCAATTGTATTTCAATCTAATCTCCCCACCACAAATGGGGAAACCCACTCTTAGGCAACTAACTGGTTACCCAATTGGATTTTTGGTGCATCATTTCCAGGCACTCTGTATCAAGTTGTGGCCAATGAGAGGCCAGGAGGCTTGGTGAGTAACAGTGCCTCCCCAGAGGCTGAGGTGACTGGTGGAACAGCAATAGTGAAGTCCAAGAGCAGTGAGTACAGTCTGACCTTTGTGGAGTTGGGGAGAGGTAGGAATCATTGGGTTGGGCTGGGCTGCTCTCTTGGGGTGAGGGGTATGTCAGTAAGAGCTTTTAGCAGGCACCGCTTTACACCCTCCCATCCATGCTCCTGATCATCCCCAGATTGGGGCAGAACCATGCCCCCTCCAAACAGCCCACTTCACTCTCCCAGACAGAAAGGCTGTCTCTCGTCTCAGTTGCTGGGAGTAAAACCAATTGCGACAGTGGCATGAATAGGCTCTTAACTGGTCACTAACAGACAACTTAAAGACCTCAATCGGAACTGGGGCAGGAAGGTGAAGCTTGAACCTTCCTACCCTGAAGGTAGGAATGAGCTGTGTGACATTGTGCAAGATCATCTAACCCCTTCCACCATTGTCCCCATTATTTCTGGGAGGGGAAGATTTCCCCCTAAGAATCTGCCACATTGTAAACCCAGGGTCTGTGCAGAGAAATACAATGTGCCACCTTCATTTCCCAGGTAGCTCAATGGTGGGTGTGGGGCGGGGGTGCCAAAACATTACTGGGACCATATATTTCTTTCCTTTTAGATTTTATTTGGAAAATGGAAGTTGGACATTTCTATATTTAGGAAGAGTACTTGTAGAATTTCTGCTTCTTGAAAGTCACGTGGGGACTTAAGGTGTACACTTTAGTTAGTTGGAGATAGTGGGGACTGCAGATGCTGGGAAGTCAGAGTCAATAAAATGTGGAGCTGGAAAAGGCACTGCAGGTCAGGCAGCGTCAGAAGAGCAGGAGAGTCAACGTTTCGGGCAGGACCCTTCTGCAAGACTATGTTACATTTCAGGACAGTGAGGCAGACACTGAACAAGACAGAGTGGCACCAGGAATTCTTAAATTAAAGAAAAGCTGCTTAGCAACAGACTTTTGGATTTGATTTCCAAGTTGCCATTTCTCTGATCTGTGAGTGCAGTGCACTCTGAGACATCTAAAAGACTACAAATAAAAAATAGCTCTCAGCGAAAAAAACAAAATACCTACAGACTCTGCAGAAAGAGTTCTAATACAAAAAAGATCTAAGACCGTCTGAATGCTATTGAATCAGACTGCACAGTGAATCATCGGCACTAAAATAAAACAAAGTTAAAAATCACACAACACCAGGTTATAATCCAACAGGTTTATTTGGAAGCACTAGATTTCAGAGCGCTGCTCCTTCACCAGGTGGTTGTGGAGTATAGGATCATAAGACACAGAATTTATAGCAAAAGTTTATTGTGTGATGTAACTGAAATTATACATTGGAAAAGACCTGGATTGTTTGGTAAGTCTCTCATCTTTCAGAATGAACATGTTGGTTTCAGTTCTTTCATATGTAAATCACAGAACATTTTTAAAATTACATTATCACGTGAACTTTAACAATTGGTGTCATGTCGGCCCAGATAATGCATTGAAGGTGTGAGGTGCCCTGTGTGAGGCTGTCTGTGCCACAATGTTCAGACTGATTTTAATCTAAAAAAGATTTACAGAATCTTACATGGATTTATGCAGTTTTTGAGCAAAATAAAATGTAATTCTGCAAGTGCAAATTCACCCCACAAACTTATGTGTTTGCGTCTGTGTGTCTGTGTGTGCGCGCATGTGGGTGTGTGTGTGGGGGGGAGGGTTATGAGTGTCTGCGAGAGAGTGTGTGCATATGTGTGAGTTTGAATGTAAAGGGGTATGGGTCTGTGAGAGGGTGCGAGTGTATGAGACAGAACTTGTGTATAAGAGAGGGTCTGATGAATATAATGGGTCTGTAAGCGTGTGTGCATGTGTCTGTACAAGTGTGTGTGTCTGCACAAGTGTGAGTGTATATGAGTGTCTGTGAGTGTGCATCTGTGGGTGTGGGTGTCTGTGTGTCTATGTCTGTGAGTGTGTAGTGCAATGGGATCATCTGTAGTGTGACATGAACCCAAGGTCCCAGTTGAGGCCATCCCCATGGGTACCGAACTTGGCTATCAGCCTCTGCTTGGCCATTTTGTGTTGTTGCCTGTCCTGAAGTCCGCTTTGGAGGATGGTCACTCAAACGTCTGATGTCGAATGTCCCAGACCGCTGCAGTCTTCTCTGACTGGGAGGGAACACTCTTGTCTGTTGATTATTGTGAGGTGTCCATCCATCCATTGCTGTAGCCTCTGTGATTTACATATGAAAGAACTGAAACCAACATGTTCATTCTGAAAGATGAGAGTCTTACCAAAAAAATCCAGGTCTTTTTCAATATATAATTTCAGTTGCATCACACTGTAAACTTTTGCTATAAATTCTGTGACTTATTATTTTATACTCCACAACCACCTGACGAAGGAGCAGCGCTCCGAAAGCTAATGCTTCCAATTAAACCTGTTGGACTATAACCTGGTGTTGTGTGATTTTTAACTTTGTACACTCCAGTCCCACACCTGCATCTTCAAATCATAAAATAAAACACAAACATTGAGAAATAACCCCTTTGTGTTCTGCACTTTGATTGACAGATTTAGTTTTATCTCTTTTTTTTATTCTTCCACCCATAATATTTATGTCAAACTATCTGTTTTTGTCTGTCTTATTCATGAATGAAACTGAACTTCGGGTTTGAAGAGGATACAGTTTAAGTCACATAGTATCAAATCAGTAATGCATTTTTTGCAATTTAAAAAAAATAAATTGGTTCACAATATATTATTATTTTCTTATTGATGACAAAACCTGGTGTGAATTACTTTTGTCCTGAAGAGCAGTAAGTTAGGCAAATTGTTTATACTGGTGGTTTAATTGGGTAGTTACATATGCAACTGTTTGTGGAAGAGTGAACAATTCCTGATTGAGAATTGGCAACATTCGCAATCACCTCCAACAGCCAGTGTAATCTCAAACCACTCAACATATGTTGCAGCTCCACTCAAAACACCTCTATCTCTACAACAAAGTCCTGACATGCTGCACACAGGTAATGTTTCTGGTGTGGGCTTGTTAACGATGCTCCAACTCTGACATTAGAAGAGAAGTCTGTGTTGATTGCTAATTATGGTTGTGTTGAGTAGGCTCGTCTTTGTTTGGGTGCTCTTAGAGTCATAGAGATGCACAGCATGGAAACAGACCCTTCAGTCTAACCCGTCCATACCGACCAGATATCCCAACCCAATCTAGTCCCACCTGCCAACACCCGGCCCATATCCCTCCAAAC
>NC_057736.1:1292445-1296331 GCF_004010195.1 Chiloscyllium plagiosum
CAGTGGCCTAACCAATGTCCTGTACAGCCGCAACATGACCTCCCAACTCCTGTACTCAATACTCTGACCAATAAAGGAAAGCATACCAAACGCCTTCTTCACTATCCTATCTACCTGTGACTCCACTTTCAAGGAGCTATGAACCTGCACTCCAAGGTCTCTTTGTTCAGCAACACTCCCTCGGACCTTACCATTAAGTGTATAAGTCCTGCTAAGATTTGCTTTCCCAAAATCTTCATTTAAGGTGGAGATGAGTCAAAATAGTCTCTAACTGGGTCGAATGCTTGTGGTGATCTCTTCCCCCCCAGAGCAGAGGAGTTAGGATCTATCTCTTCCTATCAACTCTATTCTCTCTTCTTCAATGGAAATGATGTGGGGTGTTAAACTGCTCTAACACTGCTCCGGGTCAACAATCTCAGATTGTACGTATCACTGGGCGTCCCGCAAACTCCCACCCCCTCACCAAATACAAATATCTAACAACTGACCATCCCAGCTGTAGTAGGCTGACCCATCACCATTTAATGCTAAGAGAGACATTAATTAGCCTGAGTGGGGAGAGCTCTGCTGCCCCCACATGGTTAGGGAGTCCACATCAAAGAGCAGTGCGGAAAGCAGAAATGACAGCCTCAAATTTGGAATGTGGAATCGTTGCGTGTTGTTGTATAAGGTAATGGTTCAGAAAGGGTTAATGCTGAAGACTGCATTATTCACCGCCCAGTCTGAAGATGGTGTACACTTTTGATTTGCTTTAAAGGAGAGTGTAACTCACAATCCCCATGGAGACTGAAGTGCTCGGGTTTGTTGGACCCAGATGAGATAGGAAGTGGAGCGGATATTCTGGAGTTTAGGATAAGTGCCCATGACGAGGGGTGAAGGAAATAGGGCTCATTGTGCACTGTCCGCTGGGGACAGGAAACTCAGTACAGGGAAAGAGAAGGGCCTAAGGACCTGACTGAGAAAGGGCCTTGGATGGTCCCGGGGCGAGAAACCAGGCTCCACTCTCAAACCACCATGCATCTTACCAGTCACACCACTGAGGGCCTTGCACAGGAATCTTCTGGACCCTAACCTTAAATGACCCTCACTCCCTCAAGTTGCTCATTTTGTTCGAGGTGAGTTTGGATTCCATCCCAAGGCCCCATGTTGTACAGGGCTCACAGAATTCCGTGTAAGGATTGCACTTGTGCATCCAGCTACTGATCTCGATTCTGGTATCAAAAACATATGGAATAAGAGTTAGATTAGTCGGCCCACTGAACTTGCTTTACCATTCAGTGAGATACATGGCTAATCTTGTTGCACAACTGCACCATCCTGTACTATCCCCATTTCCTTTCATTCCTTTATTGCCCAAACATTTCTTGATCATGTGCTAAATGAGATCAATGACTGATTACACATAACATAGATGATTCCAAAAATTCATGACCTTTTGATATGGTCACACTGGATAGACCAGGAGCACATGGTTCTCTAACCTATTCCGTACACCAGTCTACAGTTGCCACCAAGCTCCTCAGAGTGATAAAAGAACAGAAGGTGAAGGTTAAATGAGGAGAATTTTATTTTTTAAATCCCTCAATGTGACCAAAACCAATCCAATCAAGAAGACTGGCCGTGAATTATCGAGATTAAAGCCTGTCAGCAGTTCCTGGCAGAGAATCTATTTGATGCCTCATGTGCGAAGACCCAATCAGAGAAGGCAATACTCATGGACACCAAGTGGGTCATTCAGACAAGTTGTGACCACATTAACTAAGATTGATTTGGAGATGCCAGTGTTGGACAAAGTTGAAAATCACATGACACCAGGTTAGTGCTTCCAAATAATCCTGTTGGACTATAACCTGGTGTTGTGTGATTGTCAACTTAACTAAGAATGTTTTATCAAATCTTAAAAATAAATAATTCCATGATTCAATTTTTATGGTAAAAAAAACTGTGGCATCACAAGGAAAGCATCACCAAAAAGACACCAATAATGATCCCTGGGAGAAAGGGACAGAGAGCCCTGAGAACTGTCAAAGTGACCAGAAACGTTAGGAAATGTGAAGATTAGAGAAAGGGCAAAATACCTCAGTTCAGTGACAAAGTCTAACCACATACATGGCTGACATAGTATCAATAGAACTGGACTGAGCTTGTCTGTGGTCTCATAGCAACAAATGAATAAAACCCTAAGTTTTCTACTAATTTGGAATATATCAAAATGTTGTGGCTTCACACCTTTCCCAAATTCCTGTCTGTAATCCTGAACGATAACATAAACCGAATCCTGACCTTTGTTTATGTGATTGACAGCAGGGCAGACTTTCAAAGCTGTTTTTGAAAAAGAGTCCAGTGCTCAAAGAGTTAATAATTGATTTATTTGAAATGTAAAATGTGCAGGAAAATGTGACAAACAGCTAACAGCAAGAAAGTGAAAAAGGAAGGTCTTCCAGCAGGAAAAAGGAGCTGGGAGTTCACCTCATCAACTCCTTTAGAAATTTATTTGGACCGGGATAGGGCCGTGATGGTGCCCTTTCACCCCTTTCCCCCCACCCTTCCTCCCAACAACGATCTCAGATTCCGAGGACACAGACATTGCTTTAAAGTTCCATGAACGCACCTCGGTCCCAACCTCCCATGACCCAGTTCACTCCATATCTGGGATGTTTCCAGTCAGTATTCCCTCTGATTGTGGCCTCTTCATGAGGGACTGACGAGAAATGATTTTGCTGCAGACTCCTCCGAAGGTGCATTTGGAGGAGATTTCCATCCTTCATGTTCAGAGCAGATTCTTGTCTGTTCACATCCAAGAGGTGAAAAGAAGCCCCTGACAATTGTGCAAATTCACACGAGAGATCAGCAGGTTCATGCAAATGACCATGAACTCAGATCAGACTGGAAGCTTTTTGAACCTTTTTCTTCAGTGCACTGTGACGGAGAGGAAGTCAGCCATTCTGTACGAAATACTCTCACCAGTTTGGGTTGAGTGACCCCCAGCCACCCCCTCCCCAAAACCATGGATCAGTGAAATCTTTTGCTGTGTTCTATTGAATACGAAGCTATTATGCACTGGCTCTTTGTAATCCCTAGAGAGCGGGGGAGGGGGATTGGAAGATATGGAAGATGGTTTGGGGGAGGGGAACTTGGCAATGAATTGGCAATGAGGCATTCAAGAAAAGCAGGATACATTTCTGAGCTTCTCCCTTCTGAAATTCCTGGATATTCCTAATTTCTAAGAGAACTGGAAATTGATATTTTCACGTTTTCCCTATTTGATTACAATATTCTAAAATATCACCCAAACCCATACAAGATCAGTGAGCCTGGGACATTGCTGTATTACTGCACCAAGTTATTGCATGATATTCAATCCATCTCAGCTTTAAATCTGACAAGGCTTTTCAAAAACATTGTTTTCAGAAATATTCCACACTAAGGTGTTTAATTGAAAATACAAATTGGTTTCTATGTTGTTTATAAATTGAAAGATGTAGCAAAAGGGAGTACACAAAGAGTTAATATCTTTGGTCCATTGTACCTGTCCAATAACTGATTAAACATAAAACGACAACCCACAGAAAAGAAGGAGACTTTAATTTCCAGATGAGATATAATTATCAGCATTTTAATTAAAGTCTAATGAGGGGATGTTGCTTCTAACAGGAGCAAAACACCCTCCCCCAAACCAGGAAATTTTGTTTTTCTGTTTTTATCAAAAATTCAGGAGACGTTGCAATTTTTACAAAGAAATGCCATGGAATCCTACTGTTTAATTGCTGAAGCTCTTTGTTATGAAATCATAAATGATCAGAAAAAGCAAACAGTAAAACCGTGACAGTGAATGAGATCAATGCATCCTGTGTGAATAATTAGTGTGCACACATATACAGGAGAT